>NC_066287.1:5757575-6060606 GCF_905404315.1 Leptidea sinapis | reverse complement strand
GTTCTTTATAGTTTATTATATCTATTTCTTAGGGATAACCCACAATAAATATTTTTTATCCTTTACTTTTTGTTAGAAATAATGGCTTATTTATGATTTAATGCGATATTAAGCAATACAGTATTCATCATTATCCAAATACGTACCTTAAATACATTGTTCATTTAATATAGATATGGCCCTTCACAGTAATAAAATGAAGTACATGTAATTTATTTCTCTCTCCGAAAATATACCTACGTTAAATTTATTTAATTTTAACTAATGTTCACATTAACCTGCTTTATGAATCAGTTTGTTACTTAGTGAAATTTTTTTTTAATCAGTTCGATAGCTTATGAGTTTATCGCGAACAGACAGACTGACAGACGTGGCGGGGGATATTATGAAGTGATAAGAAACAAATATGTCCGCACTAATATTTGATATATTAACTACTTAATATACTTTGTAACAAAAAAACGGCATTTTTTATGTCATACAGGGTATATATATTTCATACATTATCACTTTCAGTCTTTCACTTATGATCAAACAATGGAGTTTACTTAACATGCGGCAGTGTAAAAAATTTGTGCAGGCCCTACCACTAGTGAAACACCATAATAGTTATTACTAGTAATAGTCACTTTACAAACCAGTGGGAGGCCTTTTTTCCTTTGCTCAGGATGCCGACTAGATTAAGGGTACCACAACGGCGCCTATTTCTGCCGAGGAGCAGTAAGTGTGTAAGCATTACTGTGTTTCGGTCTGAAGGGCGCCGTAGGTAGTGAAATTACTGGGCAAATGAGACTTATCATCTTATGTCTCAAGGTGACTAGCGCAATTCTAGTGCCGCTCTAAATTTTTGGGGTTCATCAAGAATCCTGGGCAGGGCGTATCAATTACCATCAGCTGAAAGTCCTGCTCGTCTCGTCCCTTCTTTTCATAAAAGAAAATACAAATTGAATACAATACAAAACATTAAACGTAACAATTATATTGTGACAGACGAGAAAACAAAACAACAAAAAACAAATTATATTGATTGCGGTCGTGCGCTTGAAAAGAATGAGTTTTCCGCTGAATCACCGAGTTAACTGGAAAATCAATCTCAATTGCTATATTTATAGTTACACGAAATTATTCGCGACAAAAACATTAAGGTCAGTTACAAGTACGTATCAAATGCTATATAGATCACTCGGTATTGATAACAAATACAGCATGAACAGGATTCGTAATGAAATCCGCATATCTTTCATTGATTGATACAAGTATCAAAGTCAACTTGCAAAAACCGTCGCAATCATGTCCGGTTTGTACTGTACCTTGTACGTAACAATTTATAACTAATGACGATCATCTACCAGCGATTTTAATCGCTTTTCCCATTTCTATACCGATTTAATACATTACTATCTTTGTTGCATAGTATTTTGTAAAAGATACTTTGCACATTCTATTTTATTACGACGTATACAAATAGTATTCTAAACAAACTTTTACTTCAGTAAGTTATACTATTAAATGGATGCTTTAAAGTTGTATTCAGCTTTTGTGTGAATATATGATTGATGTTCGTATAAATATGCGAAATTTAATGTTTGATTCAATGTGTTGTAAGTTAATAATATTATAATTATCGCCATTAGTAGGCTATTAACTCTACAGTTACAAAATGTACAGTAATTTTTATGAAGTTATATTATTAACTATTTCTTATTTTTATTTTAAAGTGATAACTCTCACTTCTGGGATTAATTACACAAATTTAATTTGAAAAGAAATTTTGTTTCATCAAACTCAAATTGCTTAGATTTGAAAGAGCGACATCTTAAGTCAAATTCCTAATATGCAAATAATGGATTTGTAAAGTAGATCCTGTAGATAAAGTTGCAACCTGAGACTAAACATGACATACAAGATTTATTACTCGAACGGTTGGCTCAGTGTTGAGAGCGATAGCACGGAACGTGAGAGGTCGCGGCATTCGAGTTTTGTTTTCAAATTTAATTTGTGTCATTTATATTATATTTAAGTAATTTAGAAAGAAAATATGAAATTATATAAGTATTATAGTAACATACTCAGCGAAGGCTTGTCAAATTTATAAACATTAACAAACACTATGATTTATATTATATACAAGTTCTATGGATGTTTATCATTTTGCTCTACATTTTATCAAGTGTTAAATCAATAACACGTTTGGTACCTGGAAACGTGCAGAAAGATAGTTCCGTATCGTTTGACGTCCGGCAAACCTTCAGCGTTTCCGAGCCGAGCACTTGACTTGGCAATCGGCATTAGCGAGTCAGTACTCGGTGGCGTAGAGGGGGCACCCCCGCACCCCCGTACCCCTCCGCAGAGATTGGCCGACGCATTACAAGGTCGCTATCTTTTTCTCAAACTATAACCTCCTGTCATTATATATATTATTAATGGAGTATTGAAATTTAAGTACACCAAATAACAATATAATCGAACAAAATTGGGTTATCGTAACAAGTAAACGGTCCACGAGTAGCCATCTTTAAACTCACGGCTGGCCCAATAAGAATTTGAAACATTTGATATTTATCCGACAGTGCGAATTACAATTCGTCTCACTCTTTATAAAGCTACTGGTGTGGTATTAGAGAGAAACGACTATAGAAACACGATTCTATCGGCGAACAGTCATTGTTCTTGGCAGTAATGGAACAAAATAAAGACAGAACAGCGGTATTCGTGACTACGGGACAAAACTATTAATATTGAGGTGCGCGAGTGAGATAGAATATAAGGTTTTTGGGTCGATGTCCGGACGGAGAAACACAAAATTGAATTAACTCTAGAATTATGTATGGACATAATAATAACATTTTATAGTATATCAAGTTATTGAATATTTTAACTACATATTATAAGTAATCTAATCTCAATAACCTTAAATATAAGTAATTGAAGGTTGATATTTATCTTATTTTTCTCTATTACCAAAGTCATTTCAAGGAGAATTGCCCTCTTCTTTTCATCCTTCACGACGAAAAAGGCAAAAGCAATACACCATGCAGCCTAATTAATAATTGGATATTTTTATCTTTAAAGAATGCGCACGTGTCTTTTAATTTCAAATCGAGATCATTCGAGCGAGGCAATGGTCAGTTGTTATAAATCCAGAATATGACGTAACGGGACGTCGAACCTCTCGATGTCGGTACGTCGGCGTCCCCTCGTACCGTTACACCGGCGTCCTTGGCTGAGTTCTTTCTTGCGCGGGCGCAGCAGGTCGCTCTCAACTCGTTCCGCGCTGTAACCACAAATTGCGCACGTGTGTTGAGTATTCCACATGCGCGTTGCGTGTGTGTGTACGTTGGCTTGTGTGCGACACACCCGCGCTACTGCATACTTGTGTGCGAGCATAGAATTACTCCTAACGGATATTACGGAATTTTGTCAGATAAAGTTTCAAATATAGATTACGATGTAACTTGGCATCAATCTAACTGCAATGGCTACGTTATTTAAAGAAAATTATATTTAAAAAGGATCGTTTTAAGTGACCGGCAGTACTAAATAAATATACTTAATCAAAATAAAGTAATTTTAATCGTTTTCTATTATTATATTTTATACAAAATATTATGAAATATTATAAATTCTTTAAACGTACGTACTATGACATAGCTATTGCAAATTTAATTCTACAATACTTTCTGCAACGCGTTGAAGTCTTTTATATGTGTTCTTTTTCTACTTCTTCTTCTTTAATTTTCATTAATTTGTTTGTAATTCTTAAGACAATAATTAAGATTTATTATACTGTTTCTTTATTTGTCTATGGTATGTTTTTCAATTGCAGCCTTGTCTAAAAGGTTCATAACCTCATAAAAACATTACTCATCATTCTAATAATATCTAACGAGCATAAATATATTAGATGACTAATTCTTCATATTTTTTTTTATATTTGGCTCAACAATATATGCATGTCTATGTCTTATTGTTGTCTAAATAACCTTGCCAAAAGGTAACAATGAGTTCACGTGTTCAATAGATATAACAATTTCGAAATTACAAAGGTCAGTATCGCATTCACGAGCACATGTCTGTACTAAATTAATTCCTTATTAACACGCCATTTTGAATCACTAGCCTCGCCAATGCATTCATGACATCACGGACGATCTTATGACTGGTCAGTGGAAAGTACGTTCTATAACAATGTGACAATACTGTATAATGTACTTTCCACCCTCGTCTATATCCTCCTCCCAAGGTTCGCAATCCCAGGGCTGTCACCGACGAAATAAGCAAGGCTTACGACAAGAAGCTTTCCGACAATACTTTTTTATTTTATTTTATTTGGGGAGCTTACAGCAACATTTACATATCAATCAAGTAAACTTAATTCTATATGGCAATTACAAGCTTCCACTAGAAATAAATTTGCATAGTCTAACTTACTATAACTATAGATTTAGAATAGAAACACTTATACCTACTAACGCTTTATTTGGGGAGCTTACAGCAACATTTACAGATCAGTCAAGTAAACATAATTCTAAATGCCAGTTAAAAGTTTCCACATATAGAAAGAAATTTGCTTAGCCTAACTAAGTATAACTATAAATTTAGAATAGAAACACTTATACATACTAACGCTGAATTACGGGCAAAATCAATGATAATAGTTTTTTCGTAATAGTCTTGAAAACAATACTTTAAATAAATGATTCGTATTTTTATTCCCTTACGACATGTTTGTATGAAAATTTGCTGTACTTTAGTCAGACACTTATGTAATTTTCACCTGGGGCATAAAAAGGCATAAAAGGCATTTATTTTCTCAAAATTGATTCCTTTAGAATTCTTTTTGATGTCATTTCTTATACTACTAGATACTACTACCGCTTCGGAAACAAATGGCGCTCTGAGAGAGAAGAAGCGGCGCAAGATACTTTCCCAGCATTCTTTTTTTGCGCTCTTTTCAATAAAAAGGCGAGGGCGAGGGCGAAGGGCGACTTGTCAGGTAGAATAGAGGAAGAGTATGAGAGTGTAGGACTGTTGAATGTGGGTCAATCAATACACTGGAACTATATATTTGATTATATTGCTCGAAGGAAGCTCATTCTTTGTTCAATTTTTTGTAAGATCTTTTTTACATTCACTTTTATTCTTTGTTACTAACGAGCGACTGTAGTGCACTCACCGACACTCTACGATCTTCTTGTTTGATGCGATTATGTAATGGCGCCAAAATTTAAGGAAAACAATTACTTTATTATAAGAAGTATGAATAGAAATATCATTATTAACGATAGGAAATGACAGTAACATAACATACTGAAACAACACTTGGTACATGTCATGAAGCTACATCAATTCGTAAAGGGGCAAGCACATGGGGAGGAGACCTGATAAGAAACTCGCAGCCCATTTTAAATCATAATAAATCTAATGTTACCCATACAATTGCAGGTGGCCTGCGCAGAACCAGATAAGAAGCATGCATTATTGTCCTCTATTTAATCTAGTCTACTACCTAGTAAGCCTTCTTTGTCAAATAATGTTTAATATATTTCTTATTGAGTTTGTGCTCAGTGAGTACTAGTATACTGTCTAGTGGACAAATTATATATCAACATTTAAATAATAAGAGTTCTTAGTAATGTTTAATAATATTGTATAAAAAATTTCTCCTCCACGTTTATAAATAAATCTCCATAAATATACATCTATTTAAGTTACTAAATGTTATAAGTAAGATAGCTCAGATTCCACAGGCAAACCATCAAGATGGTTTTGTGGGACCATTATTTTATTTAGTCATTGTAATGTCAAAGCTGTAATAGTATTTTATTGTAAAATTGAAGAACTACCTAAGAAGGAGTCCTTAGCCCTAGTTAACTTATGAAACGTATATATCAGCCATATAATAATAAAAATAATAACAATAAAGCCTTTATTCAGAATTAGAAATATAGAATTTACATATATACTTACTTACTATCCTTAACTAAGTAACTATCCTATCTGTTTTTCTATTGACAAAGGCCTCTTTCAATTTCTTCCACTCTTTTCTATCTTTAGCTATAAATATTTAAATATCAGCCATCAGCCATGGTATCTGTTAAATATACAGTTATAAAATTACTGATATATAACTACTACGAGTACTTATGAAATCGTCGATTACTTTTGTTTAACTTCCAAGAACATTTATCAAATTTACTTTTTAACTTGCCAATGACATACATAAACAATCTGAGGTTTAGTAATAAGGCTATGTTTTAACCAATTGTACGTAAAACCCGAACAATGAAACACACTAGGAGGATTGGCCTGTGAACATTATTACAATATATTTGAAGGCAAGGCGGCTTTTTAATCTGAAAATTGTCTCTATACGATGCGGCTAATGTTTGCAGTTATTGAGTGTTGTGCAAGCGACAAGGACGCCGATCGGTTTATGTCGTGATTGCAGCAATCAGTTGCAAACAAGAGCTTAATAAGTACAACTTGTACGATATTAACAACGCACAAGATTAAATCATTTTTAGATTGCTTGGGTGGGGTGAGATAATGAGTATTTTTTATTTAATTGTTTAGTACGAATCAAGAAAATCACTGAAGCATTTTTGCGTTGGAGTAATACTTCACTGTGAAGTATTTATTGTATTAAATACATAGATAAGAGCTCAGATTTCATATTGCATGAGAAGCCTGGAAGGGCCCTAAAAGGCTTCTATATTATTTTTATTTTTACTTGAATGAATGATAACACGCCACAAATTAGGATATCATCCCCATCATCTGGATGTATGGCAGTCCTCCACAGTGCACAGATGATACGACATGGGTACCTTCAAAAAAAGCGCGTACACCTTACTTAAAGGCCGGCAACGCTCCTCTGATTCCTCTGGTGTTGCAAGAGAACGTGGACAGCGGTGATCGCTTAACACTAGGTGACCCGTACGCTCGTTTGTCTTCCTTTTCCATAAAACAATAATCAATAGTTAAATTTATCAATCAATTTTAACACGCTTTTTAATCATTTAAAAATAATTTAATTAAAATAAAATTTACCATCACTAATTGATTACATTTAAGTTTTTACAGTCTTATTGTTAGTAATAGCTCGTACCAAGGATTTAGTTTTAATTTGTTTTAGTTTGACACGAAAGACTAAACAAAATTTGAATATAAAACGAATAAAATTTCACTATTACATGTAAGCTAATGCGTTTAGAAGCATGACCATTTTTATGGTTCTTAGTTTTACTGAGTAATATTTAATGAGATTATAGGAATTATACCAGATCAAGTTTCTGAGTTTTTTTATAAAAACTAGAATAATTCAGTTTAGCAATTTTGGTTAAAATTAGTTCATAAATCATCATTGTTATAACACTAGAAATAAGGAATTGCGTATAACTAATTCAAGCAGACTTAATTATAAACAGGTGAAAGATAAGTGAAACTTTTATAATAAAGTCCCAAGAACTTAAGGCATTATCATTATTAGTTTTAGTTAATGTTTTATTAAAAAATGGCTTTGCTGTGAATCTTTACTACTCACAGTAATTTGATAGATTACCTAAGTGATCGTACAGCCTAGTACACAGTATCGTTGTATAAGATATATTATATTAATAAGAGCACAAAAAATAATACTAGGAGGGTTCCTTATTGTTTTCTTTCAGCGCGCCATTTTTTGGTTGTGATATTGCTTTAACTTGACATCAAAAAGTATTCAGAAGTAATCTATTGGGAGAAAACTTTTTAGCTTAATAAGCCTGAAGAAGAGACTATAGAAAATTTGTCAGACGCTGCCACCAGCATAAAGAAATGGAAATTAATGGAGAAGGCTTTGGCTCAAAACGAATCGCACGTAACTGAACTTAACCAGTCTGCTTTTTTATGACAATAAGGGACGAGACGAGCAGGACGTTCAGCTGATGGTACGCCCTGCCCATTACAATGTAGTGCCGCTCAGGATTGTTGAAAAACCCAATAATTATGATCGGCAGCACAATTGCGCTCGTCTTCTTAAGACATCAACTTAAGTCTCGTTTGCCCAGTAATTTCACTAGCTATGGCGCCCTTCAGACCGAAAAACAGTAATGTCTCAAATTCAAATATTTTTATTCAAAATCACTTATTGAACGTCAAAAACTACCACTTATTCAAAATAGACTGTCTCAACCTGAGAACAACGGGCGCAAAAAGCTCAGCGGGCTTTTTTTTTAAATATGGATAAAAATTTCGTAACACATTTGTTTTGTACATTTTCTGGGACCATATTTTAGAAGCATATACATCGCCCAATAAAAGACTTACTAACTCTACTTAACCGAGTATTATGGTTGTCACAGTTTCAATGCTCACACATTACTGCTTTACGGCAGAAATAGTTGCCGTTTTGATATCTATAATCTAGCCGGCGGCCTATGCAAATGACCCTCCTACTCCCATAACTTGCAATAAGCAAAATCAAATACTTTAGTTCATAGAGCTTAATAAAAAAAGATATCAAGAGACTCATTTAATTAAACTTTAATAGCATCAGAATCCTTCACAATATTTACGTATAAATGTTTAACAGTACGCATTGTGACTTGTATTCGATTAAAACTTGCCGTGTTTAGTTATCTCAGAACAAACACAAACATTAAACAGAAGCAGTGGAAATGTTTTCCACGTGAGATGTACCCATTGTTTCTTTTTTCAACTTTTTTACATTAACACGTGCTAAATAACGCGTGTCATCTGTTGGTATAAAACTAACCTTTTCACAAATCAGATTGAAGTTTTAAAAAACGTTAACTCGCTCAAAGCTTAGTTGGTGTTAACGCACACAAATGAATAATATTAGTTGTGTGCGTAAACATAACTCACACACTGACGCCCCCAGGAGGTTCAATGTACCAGTGGCTGACTATGAGAGTTCCTTGTTCCACTTCGCAAGCGATACTACTCAAACTAACTATGTAATCTTCAAAAGTTACCAAAAATAGTTGTACTTTGTGACATATTTATTTATTCAATTGATATAATTATGTATTATTGTAGACAGTGTCTGTTTCCATAAAATATTATGCAATATCAGCTAACTTTTATTGTTTTATTGTAGTATCGAATTGAGAACGCAGTTTATATGTTATCCTTCTTAAATGTTTTTATTTTTTCTGAAGTATACCACTGAAATCAGCGCAAGTAAAACAGAATGTACTCTTTGGCATCAATATTACATAATCAATGTTATGTTCACAGTGCATCAAACATATATAAATATATTTTTTATGTTGTAACCTCTCTTTATTCGCCATATGTCAGTTAGTTCAGTTTATATTAACAGTAGGACGCTTAAATAGTCATTACTCTGGAATGTTCTAACGAAAACAGATTTTTTTTTATAATTGTGTGATTTTAATTTAAAATTCCCACCAATGGAGTTATAATATAAGGCTATTTATAATTTAACAGACAAGGAACCTGAAAAATATATAACATACGTATACGTGCTGTATGTTTGTATCACTAAGCACACACGTTGTCACAAAGCGTCATAGAAAAGACTTAAACGCGCTTCTCAATATGAGACGGCTGCGTTTATATTGAACAGATATTTATGAGTACTAAAACTTAACAATGCTGTATCATGGTTATCATAGCTTTAAATTGACTCCATAAAATAAAATGAAACGCAGAATTATAACATAATTTTGCAAAGAAAACGAAGAAAATTTCATAGTAAATAATTTCAAACACCGCTAAAAGCATGTTCAATTGAGTCATACAAATAAATTTCTCTCACATCCACCGCTACGTTCAATATAAAGTAATGGACATAATAACATCTTTTGGTGAATTATTTTCTTTCTTACCGATAGCGCTTTCTACGATTCATTCTATAGGGTTATTAACGATGGAATGTAGTTGTACGTCAAGATTACGTTTTAATAACGCCGTGCTAATGAAAAGCAAATATATACGGGTATGAATGTGATGTAGACAGTTATGAGTTTATTGAAATTCTGTAAGATATCGAAATGTTTATGTACTGTATATAGTACTAATTTGTTCGCTGTGGTTATTATAATTAAGTGTTATATGGGTTTCAAATATACATATAGAAATAATAGTTCTTTTTTATGAAAATAAGGGACGAGACAAGCAGGACGTTCAGCTGATGGTTATTGATACGTCCAGCCCATTACAATGCAGTGCCGCTAAGGTTTTTGAAAAACCCAAAAATTCTGAGCGGCACTACAATTGCACTCGTCACCTTAAGGCATTGATTTAAAGGCTCATTTGCCCAGTAATTTCACTAGCTACGGCGACCTTTAAACCGTAAAGAAACACAATAATGCTGGCACATTAATGCATCGCGGCAGAAATAGGTGCCGTTGTACCCATAATCTAGCCGGCAACCTGTGCATAGGAGCCTCCCACTGTCTAGTAATAAGTACCGAATGGTTTTTTAATAATACAATAAAGGTATTTTGGACATTATATTTTTTTATAAGCATCTATTATTAAAATGAGCCAGATTAACCAAAGCTTCCATAATTTTAAAAGCAAAAACACACACTTATATAAAATGATCATATTAATAAATAAAAAGGTAGCTCTTACGCTACATGTGAAGTAATATAATTTTGTGTAAATGTATATTTAAACAATGACATTATCGTTAAAATCTTAACGGCTCCATATATCTTATGTTACAGATGATAAAACTCGGGCATATTTGTAAAGCTGTGTTTACCTTGTGACCCGTGTTAACGCGCCGACTTCAAATATCAACAGAGAACTGTTTTCACATAAACATACTGCACAGCTTATTCACTGAATGTCGGATGAACTTTATAAATATAGACGATGAATTGCCTCAGCATTGATACATAAATAACAGAGAATCACAACATTGTTCGATGTCTCACATATTTTTTACTTTAATTATAATTAAGTATGTTTATACTTTGAGAACATTCTTTTCCATGTATTGAACATAACGTCATTATTTTTACACGTAAATAAAAGAAAAATGCGTAAATAGCTTAACACAGTTTTTTCGCACACATCGGTAACTTCACATCTAGAAATATTAATATAAGCTGTGCTTAAAGATTGGTTTCCACTGCGCTCCAGCTAGATACCGATGGAGTAGTCGCAAAGTGCGGCAACTAATATTACGCTCAAGTGGGCGTACTTGAGATAATCTCGAACAATGTGTGACGTTGACGTGCCAAATGCTCTGTTAAACTGTGCTAATAATTTAAAATAAAATGCCGGCTTTCGTAGTAAAACTTTGTAAAGATAACACGAAAAAAAATTAAGAAAGACACTGGTATCACATATCGTCACTAAGTATTTTATATTTTATTAATTTCAAGCGTATGTTACAAAATATGAAAGATGCCATAAAGTGTCAAGATGCCACGCACGAGCATCTAATATTGCTGCAATAAAAAAGCTATTGTTCTTAGGTAGTGCGGTATCTAGTTCGAGTGCAGCGGTGACCAATTTATAATCTAAGAATCACAGTAACCATATCCGGGCAGTATATACTTATGTTTGTTAATTTTAAATTCCCATATAGCTAGTCAACTTCTAATTATAATCTGACAATGTACTAACTCTGTTCTCTTATATAGGATTGCCAGAATCTTAGCAATACCTATATTATAGATAGATAGCACTAATTAATGGAATGCATAAAATGCAAAGATGGAAAAGGAATTAAGACCAATATTTTTTTAAATCACAGGCTAACTTTGTTGAGTTGCATTTCTTCGCAAAAAAAAAGAAAAACAAAAATGTAATGTTAACAAATACCCTTAGATTATTAGAGTCTCTTGCTGTTAAACAACCGATAAAAACAGAGCAGGAGTATTAGTTTGGTGTGCGTGGCAAGTTACGTCTTTCGACATTTTGTGTTAGTGTGCGTACATTCCTCAAAATAGAGGTTAGTTCTAAACAAAATTTATGAAGTTATACTTCTTTAGGCGCGTTATGAAAAAATGATGAGAGTGAAATTTTATGATGCGCGCGCACCACTCTAACACAAAAGTTTCTAGCGTTTATTTTTTTCCGTCATTCGTAATTTATTTTCTTCGTCATTTATTAGTACAGGCAAAGGGTTCAAGACCATACAGCCGTATTCATTATGTAATAATTAATTGTCAAGGCCAACTTTGCAAGATTTTTACAAAATTGTTCTTTATAAAAAATCACTTTATTGATTTTTGCTTCGTTAGGCCAATGAAGTATAACTTTTTGCGTGCATACATAAAACACTTACACTTTTTTTTCGACGTTTTCACAGCTGTCATAGTCTATCTACACGTATGAATGATCTAAGCAAACACCTTCATCTATGAGTAGTGTATAGTAGGTTGGTATTTGTGAACCTTTACCGAGGCTGCAGGCAGTAAGGACGAGTATTCCTTGACCCTGGCACACGCACGACCGCTACATATTACACTCATATATAACACAGTATTGACTATTAGTATTTCATATACTTTGAACATCTATAATCTAGATATTATATCACATGAATTAAGTTCTAAGGCTAAGAATACATGGGTGTGTAAAATAAGAAGTGTTAGAATCTTAAACTTTCTATTTTATATATATATTACATTGAATAAAGATTCATTACTTCACTCAAAACAAGACAATAGTTATAATTATATTCACAATATTTATTATGATTATATGAAATAAAAATTGTCGCTACGAGGAAGTGTACCAAGAATACTGGTAACATTTCCGTGATGGATAGATAGGCTGATCCGTAAGTAGCTGTCATCGTTTGGTCTCCAGTAATACAATTATATTATGTATTTGTATATTTTTAATATTCTGATACTGTCTTAATAGCGGATAAAGAATATGGATGTCACCAAAAATTTGATAGATAAATAAAATAAATAAAAAATATTGACACACTTTTACACAAATTATCTTGCCCCAAACTAGCCTAAACTATGGGTACAAGACAACGATATATGTAATACAATATACTTCCTTAAACTAAATACATCATAGACCTCCATGAAAACAAAAGTTCATAAAAAAAAACTATATATATAAAAATGAATTGCTGTTCGTAAGTCTCGCTAAAACTCGAGAACGGCTGGACCGATTTGGCTAATTTTGGTCTTGAATTATTTGTGGAAGTCCAGAGAAGGTTTAAAAGGTGAATAAATAGGAAAATGCTGTTTTAAATTAAATAAAAACAACAAATTTGTTTTTCCTTTGATGTGTCCATACATAATTTCAATGAGAGAATTTATTGACGCACGGTTTGACAGTTCTGCTGTGAAACAATTTCATTACGACAGCAGGGTGCATATTTTACGAAATAATTTTTGATGTTATGATATATTAGTGACAAATTCATATAAAAAAATTAATTAATTTATTATATACAGAACAACGTCTGTCGGGTCAGCTTGTATAATAAATAATAACATCACAAACGCCAGATTCAATTAAACGTCAAAATTGAGAGAGTGTCATAAACATTTCATAAAGTACTAGCTGACCCGACAGACGTTGTTCTGTATATATAATGAATAAAATACTGTTTAATGAATTTGTCAATAATTTTTTATAACATCAAGAATAATTATTACGTAACATATGCTCCTTGTTGTTATAATGAAATTGTTTCACAGCAGAACTGTCAAACCGTGCGTCAATAAATTCTCTCACAGAAAATGTGTCCATACAAACCAAATATTGGAAATAATTATGGGTCCCAAATCGAAATAAAAACTCCTATCTCTCAAGTTGGACTGCACTCCATGAAGTAATATCCCCATTTAAATTCGTTCATTAGTTTAGGAGTCCATCGCAGAAAAAAAACAAGATACGTAATTTATATATATTAAGATTATTGAAATATGATTTCCAGGTGATTCCGCACCAAAACAGGTAATGGATCTACGCAAAAAATATATAGTAAAAAAGGTCAAGCATAGATAATGTAAACCCAACAAACCTCTCGCCACAATAAATAAAAACATGTTCATAAAAATGTAATTAAATTAGAAAGCGGTATGGATGGTTCAAAGTTGAATGCTTTTCCCATTACAACTTGTTAGAAAATCGCTCCAAACTCGACACGCGTGGATTAACATATAAACTGTATAGTTCATTTATGATCTTGCATGCTGCTCTGTCATGTCGTCCTATCAGGCACGCTCTGCAAAGTGCTTGTTGCGTCTTTGAGAAACATTTTGAAGCATTGATTACTTTACATCATCACTATTTATCTTGATACAATGTAAGTTCTACTTTCGTTCTCGTTGTGTTGTTCTATAAATAATATAGAAGTAATACATTATTCGAAATCTGATTGAATATTATTATTTAGAAATCCATGTTTTGCTTTATTGTTTTGCACAAACATGACAAGAACCTCTTTCTGTGAAGTGCATAAACTAATTTTTTTGGACATTATATACAATGCTATTGTAGCGTGCAAAAAATATTCATTTTATTTACTAGAGAAACTAATTACACTCTTTACATACACTATTAATATGAATAGGATGTCATACAATTACAAGTTAGCACTGCATTCATTATTAATATTTTAAACCTATTATAATCTTTACAATTGAAATCCTTAAGTCTACAGATACTATACTAGTGAAATTTGCATAGACAACATTGTTGAAGCTAAATTTTGAGAATTTTAATTAAGAACTATACATAAGATATTTTTTTAATTGTTTAGTTTCTATTGGCAAAGCTTTTACTCAATTTATATTTTCAAATATTCTACGTTCTCTTAAATATCTGTGTCAGCTTTACAATACATTTACAGTTTACGATATTATATTAAGCTCATTTTTTTTCGCAAATTTTTTGAGAATTGTTTTTGATGATTATATTTCAATAACTTCTATCGATTCGGCAACAAATGGAACTCGTAGAGAAAATAAACAGAGTAGGTAATGCTCCCAGTATTGTTTTTTGTACTATTTTAATAATAGTACCATTAAGTACCTAAAGTACATAATTAATTACTACAGACAATCTTAATGCAGTTCCAGCCTGCCTTATCGTTTAAATAGCCTACAGTTAATAAACAAGATTTACAGTGGCTCCATTTTTAATTAAACTTTTAAATTTATTTAAAAACAAAGACTAAACATAGGCTGGTACTTATAAAATTATTCAAACATGCAAACAAGGCAGGCCATACTAAAGACATGATACAACTTGCTGTTCGAGATTTAAATAATTTAACAAATAAAAATTACAGACCGATATTTAATTACAAATACTATCAGCCTACCAATGATACTTTATAAGCAAAGTTTCCAACCGCAGCAGCAAACATTCATTCAATAAGCCTACCGGGCGACGCTGTTTAAAATTCAAATTTATACACATCGAGTAAATATGTACGTGGTGAGAAGGCTATTCAGGCACTTGGTGGAAACTGGTGCAAACCGCAGAACCAGTCGCGCGGCAGGAAGCGACCTCGAGAGACCTCACCTCCCCCCGCCCCTCGCCTTCTCCCCGCGCCCTCCGCCAAGCCCGCCCCGCACTCTCCGACCCTCCGCCCTCCACCAAGTCGGATCCAGACAAAGCGTGTCCTTCGTGTCACCACAGTGACGCATACAAGTGCATTGCACTAATAATAAGTCCTTTTTCACATCCGGTTACATAGAGCTGTCAAAACAATGTTTTGATTATTTCGTAATATTGCTTGCGGCACTATTATTGATAAACAATTTTAATGTCAGATGAAAGCATATTGATTTAAATATAATTGACACACTATCCACATTTAAACAAAAATATATTCCAACTCCATTCCTATAAATGCGAATAAAACGCTGTTTGTCTATTACTCTTTACTCTCACTGAACATGGCATTTATTTTGAACGCATGAACATTTTATATTGAAAAATAAAAAAGATCCTCAAGAAAGCGATATAATGAAAAGCCATACGTACAAATTTGCGGGCAAAAGCTATTTATAATATACAGAGGATGTTTTAATGAGTTTCAATTAAAATAACCAAACAGAATGTAGTATAAACAATATTATTGGAGAACTAGGCGCATTCCATCAACGAATCATCATCAATCATTGTTCCAAGAGGAACCATTGCTCTGACAGTTACAACACTGCCAATTTATTATGATGATTTATATGCCATGAAAAATTAACATACATCTTGGCCATGTTATAAGATTATTGTCTTCCTGTGCTTAATATCCTATTTTAAATATCATCCTATTTTAAATAAAAAGCACCAGTTCAAATATCGGTACAATAACCAACTTTTATATCGATAATGAAAAGGCTAGAAATACTTGCCAAGCAACCCTTTTATGACACAACAGGTTACATACGTCACTTTCATGACATTTGACATCTGTCAGTTGTTTGAATTGAGTAGGAACAATCCCAGCGCGTGACAGAACTTTGTCGCGTCAATGTGATGACAATACATGACGTCAGCAAACGATCAGCAATTTTCTAACGGTACTTTTGATTGGATTATAAAATGTATGCCTGAACTTGGCTTTACGCTGACATAACTAAAATGTACCCATTTTATCGTGCAGGGATTAAAATGTTAAATCTGTTTTTTAAATTAAAAATTGTCTCATTAATTTCTTCATGTTATAACAATCATTTAATTTTTCTTAGTAGTGGATATGATTGAACATAATTTGATTATGCAACCCTTACATTACCGTTAAACTATTTGAAATAATATGTCATAATGTCTAATATATATGCGATTTCAATCATTACTCCTTTATGTAAGAAGCTTTATTTAAAATCGTTTGTTGCTGCAAAATCGTGACTTGAATATTTCGAGATCGAATCGTAGAACGGTTTAGTTACAACAAAGTAAAATCAATGCAATATAAGTAATGAGCACGCGATCCAAAAATATGTGATCAAAGAAAAAAAATTGAGCACATCTCAAGAGCCAGCCGAAGATTCATGAAGGTGCCAAAGAAACCAACTCATAGAAAGTAGAGCAAGTTATTTATTTATTCAGTGCAATAGCGGGCACGAAGAAACGCGCGCGCCGAGGTATCGCGTATTAAAATAAAAATCAGAATTAAGAATTGAACTTGCACGAAGCAAAATTTGCTCGAGTTAGAAGTATAACAGCTAGACATAGAGATACAAGTGCGAGGAGAAACCTACCGCAACAGCCTTCTACACGAGTTGATTCACGACTACAATACTTTCAATAATTGATGCATTGTATGCACTATCTTTCAAGTAATTACGGGCCATTTTCGTCAGCTTTCCTTACTCTCTGGCCACGCCGGCTATTAAATTAAGAGCAATGTAATGTATAGCCAGTCACGGCTTCTTTCTTTTCCGCCTTAATATGCATTAGTGCAGTTTTCTCTAAGCCCGAGTGTTGTTTGATCGCAGCACATTGCATTATAGGCTCGGTAACAGCTCTATAATCACAGCGTGTGCTCACGAGATCGGCACGCGCATATTATGCCACTTAAATAATAACATACACAGCATTCCGTAAATATTTTGACGTGAATTGTATGAAAATCTTGTATAACTTATTTAATATTAAAATATCTCTACAACATTATTTGTCTCAATTATCTAAAAGTTATCTATATATATATACATAATGAAAATGGTCTTTGTTTGAGGCTCAATCAAGCCTAAACCACTGATCGTATTGACATGAAACTACCACCATTCGATGCAAAATTTATCGTAGATGGTTTATGGCTATTGGTTATTTTTATTGTATTTGTAATAAGATGAATAAAATTTAATTTATTTCCTTTTAAAATTCGCCCAGCGAAGCGGGTGGGAACGGCTAGTATATTATATATGTAAAAGTTATGTATGGGTATGCGTTTATGAACTTTTAAAGGGCTGAAACGATATTGTTGAAAATCTCAGGAAATCTTAGTATTATTATCCCAGTGAGTTATCCTGTTGAAAGTTACTCTCCTCCTCCTTTTTTGAAATTTTGGCAAGGCTTTTATAGAATTTTGATAAAATACTAACAGCATTAATAACAGGTTTTATAAAAAAATATATTTATGTATAACTTTTACCAGAAAATGTTGTTTTTTTATATTTTGGATGTTTGTTTTTTAAAGTTAATCTCCGAAACGGCTTTCATGTGAGACTTTCTCTGGTAGGTAATAAGCTTGAAATATGCATCTCAAACTGATTATCTACCAGAGAAAGTCACTATACAGTCATCCTATAGTTTCTACGATGAATCCAGGTTCCAGACATTATAATAAAAAACTTTCTTTTTATTGATTGGAACTCTCTGAGAAAAAAAGCGATTCACTCCATCGTATTGAACGTGCAGTCATTGATAGATTGACAGATGACGGCTATAATCTTGTAAGAAACGGAAATTTATTGAAGTAGGCGTTACTTTGCGGAAATCCATAATTATACAAATGATTTAAGTTTTCTTTAGTGTTAATTCCGCCAATATTTGTTTTTAAACAATTCGACACTCAGGACGTGTTGTCACGTCCTGAGGATGCCTCGTGTAGAGGCGAAACACGTCTCAAATTGTTTAAAAACAAATATTGGCGGAATTAACACTAAAGAAAACTTAAATCATTTGTATAGAAACGGAAATAGCCGGATTATACTTGGTCGCCATATTGTTATTACCAAAATTATGTCAAATCACTGCACGTTGCTTACTAACCTAAATTTCAATTTTTAATAAGGCAGTCCTTCCTCTTTTAAATAGTGTTTACATCCTCTTTGATCAATAATCCATGTAAATGAATTCAAAGATCACTCTTAAAATCACTTTAAATCGAATTTTACTGTAATTCACTTTATATTAACAGTATTGTATGAATATACCCTGAGTTATAAGGTCATATTAAATTATAACAAACGGGGCGTATGTATGATATATCAGAACAAATGATTTCGAAGCCTTGGAGGAAACAGTTTCATTTTATTGAGCCATTGGTTTGACATGACACATTATGGTCGACCATAAAACCGTTTAATACACCAAAATTGATCAATTTTATCAAGACCACGTACAACCAACCTTTGCAATAAAATATAAATTTTAAACTTATTAAGTTATGATCTGAATAATATCTGCTTACCTTCTTTCGGAGTTTTTTTTGGCTTCCTCTATAAGTTGCATGTTTAATTTGCAAGGTTACAATTAGTATTGTAACTTAAAGATTAATTAATGCTAGATTGACAGTAACAGCACCATTCATCTATTGAAATAACAGCTTTCTCAGTATCATATACGAAGGTAACGGACTTCCTTAATATGTCTACTGTGGATACTAGTTACGAATTAATTTATATCTTTATCAATGTTCCAAAATCTATTTAAAATCCCAAATGTACAGATCATAGACAAAGTGATTTACCAGTGGGAGGCTCCTTTGCACAGGATGCCGGCTAGATTATGGGTACCACAACGCCGCCTACTTCTGACGTGAAGCAGTAATGTGTAAACATTACTGTGTTTCGGTCTGAAGGGCGCCGTAGCTAGTGAAATTACTGGGCAAATGAAACTTAACATATTACGTCTTAAGGTGTCGAGCGCAATTGTAGTGCCACTCAGTAGTTTTGGGTTTTTCAAGAATCCTGAGCGGCACTGCATTGTAATGGGCAGGGCGTATCAATTACCATCAGCTGAACGTGCTGCTCGTCTCATCGTATTTTCATAAAAAAAGTACTTGAATTGAAAGTTTCGTGGAATACCGTATTAAATACTATATTTGACATATGAAAATGTATTCATAATAAATCACTTCACACATACTAACAAAATATTTCGATCAAATCAAAATCTTACATCCTATGTAGGCGTTCGTAAGAAAATCACAAATTTTGCAGATCATAGACAAAGTACTTTATTAATGTATATCGTGGAAAACCGTTTTAAAATATTATATATGGCATATGACAATG
Organism: Leptidea sinapis; assembly: GCF_905404315.1. Lineage (NCBI taxonomy): Eukaryota > Metazoa > Arthropoda > Insecta > Lepidoptera > Pieridae > Leptidea > Leptidea sinapis. The sequence continues at coordinate 6,040,669 of NC_066287.1, read as the reverse complement.
TATTCATTATAAATCACTTCACACATAATAACAAAATATTTCGATCAAATCAAAAAGTTTCATCCTATGTAAGTGTTCCTTACGCTCAAGTCGCCTGTCCACTTCGCAATTTTCGTATAAATTTTTATCCCCAGACATTTATGATCCATCTCTCTCTTACAAAAGAAACCAACACAGCCTTTTCTCTGTAATTTCTATTAATTATTAATGTCTCAATAAATTGAATGATTTACTCTGTCTTATACGACCGCGATAAAGAGTAATGATCAATAAAATTGATTTCAAGTAACGTTCTGAAAATAACATTTTACTTATTACTTTATTGTGATCAATAAAAATTAATTCGTATCGACTGTTCCATTTTTGAGATTACTTACATATTGTATTCAAACAGTGAACAAATAATAGGTGTAAACTAATTTTATTCATGTAAATACCATTTAAAGCTTTGTATGTTTAAATAGGTGAAAAAACAAAAGCACACGCTTGCGTTGGCCTGTCTTAAAAGTAATCTTTTTTTTATATTTTTCTAAGCTTACTTTCGACGTAGTACTGTAACAAGGAGTTCTTATCCGTATAACTGAAGATAAGAACTCATTGTTATGTATATAGTTGGCCGTAAAGATTTAAAAGAAATTGAAGTGACGCGAATGAGAAAACAATCCAATAAGATAGATTAGAGAATGAAGTAAAGTAACAACGGTTGGATTTCGGCCTAATATCTTATCTATATATATAAAAATGAATTGCTGTTCGTTAGTATCGCTAAAACACGGGAACGGCTGGAGCGATTTGGCAAATTAGGTTTTGAATTATTTGTGGAAGTCCAGGGAAGGTTTAAAAGGTGAATGAATGGTGAAAAATGCTGCTAAATTAAATAAATACAACAAATTTGTTTTTCCTTTGATGTGTCCATACATAATTTCTATGAGAGAATTTATTGATGCGCGTTTTGACAGTTCTGCTGTGAAACAATTTCATTACGATAGCAGGGTGCATATTTTACGAAGTAATTTTTGATGTTATGATATATTATTGACAAATTCATATAAAACATTATTTTATTTATTATATAGACAGAACAACGTCTGTCGGGTCAGCTAGTATTAAATAGAATAATGTAATATATTGAAAGATGATAGAAGAATATACGTATTAAAAGAAGAAGACTGTTTTATTCTATAACGATCCCTCGTGTGAGAAAGGACTCACTCAATTTAACATTAATATATGCATATAAACTCTAAAGTGAAGCCCGAACGTAAAACAGATTCAAAACTCGGGCTCTTAATAAAATGTTCACCTATCCGAGTATGTTCTTAATTACACAATAAGGATCAATAATAAAATTAAATTAATGACACTTCCTTTTACGTGAGATATAATTTATAAATATATTGAACAAAAACATTACTGACATTGAAGTAAAATGAATGTTGATGACCCTTTCTGTCTGTCCATTATTTATTGAGATCAGTGGTCGCCGCGGATGATTTCTTAATTTGATTGGCTTCATCAGCGGACGACATTCTACAATTAATGATCTGAATAATAAAGAACGCTTGTTATTTTAAGCCGATTGCTGGTTTCTCACTCAAGAGTTTCCATTTTAATCTGTGAATCCAGACTAGATTAGCCAGCTAAGCTCCATCAAGAAGCGCAGAAGTTTCCAGAGGAAACACAGCCTTTACAGAGTGACCTCGCTGTTCCTGAGAGTTGAGAGAATAAGAGAGAAGAGGGGCGTTGAGAGGCTACAGTCACGTGTCAAAGGATTACGTGGGTCACTAACCTCCGCAATAAAACATCATCAAAATAGGGGACTGTATGTGGCACCTATTATTTAATACCGTAAAGGTAGGGAATATCAATTACCATCAGCTGATCGTCCTGCTCGTCACGTTACTTATTTTCATAAATTAAAAAAAAATAGCATTCAATTATTCAGAAACGCTTGGCTTAATTAAGTTTCAATTGATACTTAATATTAATTTCACAGACCCTTCAAAGCTTTAAATTAATCCCATTAAAAGTAGGCTAAACTTAGTGATATATAAAATATGTTACGCTTAATGCTTAGATTGACAGCAAGTGGACAATGTTCTGTTTTATTGCTTGTCTACCTCACTTTATTATTTAAATTAACTATTTAATATTATCATAATTTACTTTTGTGACAACTATTATATTTAAATATTAAATGTCTATTGAAGCCTTTCTCAATGTAAAACGGCAATATAGAATTTAAGAACAGTAAGGGAAAAAACTATGATGTGATCACCGCCGCCCACATTCTCTTGCAACACCAGAGGAATCACAAGAGCGTTGCCGGCCTTGAAGGAAGTTGTACGCGCTTTTTTTGAAGGTACCCATGTCGTATCGTCCCGATAACACCACACAAGGAAGCTCATTCCACAGCTTTGTAGTACGTGGAAGAAAGCTCCTTGAAAACCGCACTGTGGAGGACCGCCACACATCCCGATGGTGGGGATGATATCCTAACTTCTGGCGTTTCGTGCGAAGGTGGAATTCAGCGGCAGGAATCAGGTTAAGCAGCTCTTCGGAACACTATTTGCGTATTTCTTATATATACCGCGAGTGAAACGGTAGGCTTAGCTAGTATTACACCAAATAGCGTAGGTACACGTCCTAGCTATATAGTTCGCAAGGTTACATTAAAATATAATGTGGCAAAATCATGTATTAATAGGCCTAATTATTTCAATAAAATTAAAATTGCCTTTATAGATTGAATTTAAGATTGGACACGATTTGACCTCACCGCCAATGCACCGGTTATGACCATGTCCTCTTATGACACTCCGCAACACAGTTCCGTTATTCAATTTAATTGATATTATTTAAAGTGATTTCAATAATTTAGTTCCTTCTTCGTGTAATAAAATTGCTTGTAAATTTATAAACCAATATAAGATTACTGGAATAGTTAAAAGACAATCTCAATAGCTTAGGTATAATGCCGCATTGTAATGAAAACAAAAGTGAATTCTCGCCGCACCTGCTTTGAACCACGTTTCTAAGCAGTAGAAATCAAATTCCTCCGCATACATACCTAGTGCTTATAAATTACCCATAAAGTTGAATCAAATATTTTTATTCGGATTAAAATGCAGCTCGGTATGCAATTAATATCTACGAAGGTATTTTTAAACGAATTACAATATAAAAAACTGTATATTTGTAGGATACTGATAATAACACATAGAAATACCTAGCAACCAAAATAGAAAGCTTAATTATTACTTTTACAACGAAATGGCTCCACTTAATAATAATTTTGGTGGACTTTTTGGCTTTCCCAATTTAAAAAGCATTATTGTTAATTATAATTACAAAAATTGCTGTAAAATTTGTGTGGATTTGATCCAATGCCGTGTTTTAAATGAGCCTAATTTTAAGGACTCAAGTAAAATAAAACTAAGTATAAATCTGATTTGTTGCCAATCTATTTACAATCAAATCATCACAAATAACGTGTTAAAAGTAATTTCATTAATATCTATCTACTGATATACTTAGTATTAATTCATTTTCATTTTTATTTTTACTACGTCCACTACTCTATGCTACATTAAAAATGAACGTCTATATCGAGAATTAAATATAAAAACTATAAAAAAGGAAGTAGTAGGCTCACTACGAACTTATCAGAAGCGTATGCAAAACCACCCAAACCAACTTGCAAGGAACTTAATGAAAAAGAAACCTGGCACAGCATTTATAAGATTAAAAAGACGAGCGCCACAAGATCTGATAGACAAGTAGATAGTGAATAATATTTGGGAAAATGGCAGGATTCTCCTCCAAACACCACCCTTAATACAAACACTTAAAGTCCAGCTAAATATTACAGCAGCAGAAATTGCAGAAAAAATTATGATGCGCCCACATTGCCGCGAGAAGGCAATGATTTAGATTGTAGCGAATTTTATTTTATTAATACGGCTTCACTCACGATTTATAGGTGTAGGTACCGACTAGTTTCGGACCACTATTAATAAATAACTTAAGAGTGTCTGACGAAAGTTTTAATAATCTAGTAGCATAGTTTGTTGTTGTAGTTTTATTTATATTGCTATTCCAAGTAATTATATCTTCTACGGTGCGTAGGTAGTTGCACATACAGTTTTATTTAGGAAAATATGGGACGAAACGCAGGACGTTCAACTGATGGTAATTGATACGCCATGGCCATTACAACAGTGGCGCTTAGAATTCTTGAAAGACTCAAAAATTCTGAGCGGCACTTCAATTGCGCTCGCCACCTTGAGACATAAGATATTAAGTCTCATTTGCCCAGTAATTTAACTACGGCGCCCTCCAGTCAGTTCACGGCAAAAATAGACGCCGTTGTGGTACCCATAATCTAGCCGGCATCCTGTGGATTTAGGCAGAGGATCCCGAGAAACCCGAGTAACAGAAGGTAAGTGTATTTTTATTGAATTAGGCGTTATTTTGCGGAAATGCATAATTTACCAAATTTTTAAGTACTGCTTCACGGCAGAAATAGACGCCCAATAGTATACACACATTTCTAATTTTATGTTTCAGCATTCGGAACATGCAAGCTGTGTTCTAAATGCGCATTGCACAAGTAATTGTAAAATAATTCTCGATTAGTATAAAACTCCAGCTATCAACGTAATATTTGTAAACGGTCGGACATCAGGCGGTATCGAGACTAGATCCAGTCACGTCTCTCGCGATAATAATATTATAAATATTAGAAACAATGTCCCGACTCTTGCTGGTTGCATAATAGCTACCGGTACCTGTCATTAAGTATTTCTCACAACTATTTGAAATACAGTTCTGCGGCACACCATTTATCGTCTATTTCAATTATTGCAACCTGAAATTATTCACATTAAAGTGACAACTAGTACCTATCAATGTATAGTTTATAAGTAACACGTGTACAATAATAAGAGTATTTTTTGGAAACCTACAATTTACTTGTTCCAATGCTTTTACCCCCTTATTCATAATGGTCCGTTAACTTTAAACAGCCGCTTAGGAGTGTTTTTTCTCATTCTGACTTAGGTCAATAGAAGAAGACAGAGTGATAATTAGCAATGCTTTAAGTTAGCAGACTATGAATAAGGGGGTAAGAATATAATATATTGAGAGCATTTCATTTTAAATATTTTTTATTCATATTCATTTCATTGCAATATATCTTCTTTCAAACAGTTTATTCAACTAGCCTGCTCAAGCCTTGGGAAAGATAAGAAAATTATTTGAAATAAAGATAAAATGAAAAATAAATGTATATAAACGATAGTAACTCATAGACTCTAGATAAGTCGAATATATTTTGGAATTAGAATATATCAAGAGTAGACTCTAGTCAGAAATACAAATGAACTGTATTTATCTTTAACTAAACTTTTTTAAAGTTACAAAGCTATTTTTATACATAAGCCTATACTTCTTTGAATCACTAAAGCAATATCAATACCATAAGTAATAATAATTATAACAAAATAATGTACAAAAATTAAGGCACAACTTTCATTAAACCCGTAAATTGGTTCAAATTGTACATATATATCCACTAATGTTAGCTTATTATCATTCACTCTTTTAGATAATGCATTTCTAAAATATATCATCTTCTTCTAAAGGTCAGTACTTTATATATGATTTAAAAAAAAATGAGAGCTACAGTAAATTGCGTCATTATGTAGAAAGTAAATAAACAAAGATTATTGCGGCACTCAACGGCTAAGACAAAAATAAACTAGCAGGCTATAGCGATCGTATAGTATGTTGATAATTCCAATTAGATTAGTTATTTAACTTCACACAGAGTGACACATAGCGTTTTGCACTGTCGCGGTCGGTACATGTGACACAAGTGGGTCAAAACGTTGGACAAACATCCGGGTAGAATTAGAGAATCTATATTTTAGAAAAACAACTTGGATGGGTTCCGTTTAACAATTATCACTTGTTTACGAGAATAAATTATAAATGTTTTATTTATGAACAGAGGGGGCTTTGCACGGTGTTAACATTAATTTGTTTCGGTCTGAAAGGCGCCGTAGCTATTGAAATTACTGGGCAAATGAGACTTAACATCTTATGACTCAAGGTGCCGAGCGCAATTGTAAGTGCCGCTCAGAATGATTGAGTTTTTCATGAATCCTGAGGGCATGGCGTAACAATTACCATCAGCTTAACGTCCTGCTCGCCTCGTTACTTATTTTCCTTAAAAAAAAGCAATCGGATTTTGTTAAATTACAAAGTTCTTTTTTTGGCGGAACTTCAAATAAATTTCATCCATAGATATTCTTCACCCTATAAATGTATAGATGGATGAGCCTCATCGCGCATAATATTTATATACTTGATGCGAAAACCTTTGATTCTTTTAAAGCACATAGCGCGCTTGGAGGTGTGTGAGTTTTGGCATAGTGAAAGGTTATATGGATAAGAAGTGCAGAAAGCTAAAAGAAATAACACTTTAACGTAGTGCATCAAAAATAAGTTACATAATTCAATAATTGTTTATATTATTTTTAACAATAGATAACTGACAGATGACAGCTAGTGAAGAATAAAAACACCTCATTAACATTATAAATACAATTCTGATAGTTTTATGAATAATGAATAATATCGACCGAACGAATTCAAGTAAATCTGAATATTAGGTATTTTAAACAAGCAATACAACACAATATGATATTATTGTAGTTTTTATATATAGTTATGTGTAAGTCGAGTTATTTTTTCGGACATGCAGCATCTCCCACCACGGACTACTCTTTTTTTGCTATAAATATAAATAGAAAGTAATAAGGAAGGAAGTAAACTTAATCTTTATTCAAACAAAACAAATCTCGTACTTACAATACTATGACTACATAAAATTAAAACTATTATTACGGGGAATTACGCTTCCCCGCTTGGTACGCCAAGAATACTGGCAGCATTTCCGCGTTGGATAGCTAGGCTGATCTGTTGACCGAAATAGCTGCCAGCGCTTGGGTTTCCAGTAGCCGTATTGAGGCGCGAAGACGTTGTACAATCTCCGCGCCTCTGGGCCCCACGGGCCAACTGTCTCGACACCTGGGGGCACAAAGAGTTGCCTGACTGAGACCGACATATTTGCGATGCTTGCTGTCTTCGGCAGTCGAAGCAGCAGCCCCAGCACCAACTGACGTAACTTGGACATGAGAAGGAGCCAGAGTGTCGACGCAAGTCACGTCCCACATCTCCATATCATGATATATATCATGTATTTACACGCTGAATTTTCAACTGCGTCATTAACAGAAAATTCAAACAACTTTCAGACATTCTCAGCGTATCTGCCTATACTATAGGATATTAAGATGCTAATTACTTCACAAATTGATAGCTTCTAATGAATTTCTCCTGTTAATCCATTTCCGTACCGATAGCGTTTTCCAAGTAATTAAACAGACTTCTTCACCGACCTCTTCTATGAGTTTTATTAGCCATTTCTATACGTTTTATTGGCTTATTCAATTTATTACGTTGTACAACATTAATCTTGCAAAATAACTTACATGTGTACTGAACCCGAGCGAAATACGAATGATTTTTACAGTAACTCAACTATGACCCATATAGCCGAATGGTTAGTGTCTCGGGTTCGAATCCCGGTAGGTGCATTCATTTATGTGATGCATATGGATGTTTGTTTCCAAGTCATGGATGTATATATGTATGTCTCAGTAAGTATATTGTATTAAATATATCGTTGTCTTGCACCCATAGTACAGGCTATGCCTAGTTTGGGGCAAGATAATGTGTGTAAAAGTGTGTCAATATTATATTTTTTTTATATATATTACACTAGCAAGTCTAGTCCGGACAAGATGGCAAACGCAACAGTGGTACCCCTAATATTTTACCTGGTTCCTGCCGATTTCACTTTCTTCAATTCCACCTTCGTACGACACACAAAAAATTACGATACCATCCCCACCAACTGGATGTGTGTTCCTCAGTGCGCTTTCCAAAGAACTTTCTTCCACGTACAACCAAGCTGTGGAATGAGCTTCCTTGTGCGGCGTTTGCAAGACGATACGAGATGGATACGTAGACATGGAGTCATTGATACATTCAAGAAAAGTGCATACACCTTTCTAAAAGACTGGCAACGCTCCTGTGATTGCTCTGGTGTTGCAAGAGAATATGGCCGGTGATCGGTTAACATCAGGTGCCCCGTACGCTCATTTGTCCTCCTTTTCCATAAAAGAGAAACATTGAGAAAACATATCCTCCTTACATGAAAAGTCGTATATCGGTCAAGTTGTTTGCAACCAAATTCTTTCGTGGTAATGCTGGAAAACTATCACCCATTCATCGATTGGCTGCTGCCTATAAAACAATTTTACTCATATTGATATCTTTGAAAACACTATAAATATTACTGTTAAGCAACTGAACTATTTTATCTTACAATTTTTAATTAACTTTATCTATTATACATCACCATTATTCAACATTTTATGACAATGTAATGTAAACGCGGTTAACGGTGACACAATTACTTTTAACTTACATTAATCTAAGTCTATATTATAAGTACCTATTGTGAACATTGTTTGTTGACCCTAATAGATAAATAAATAATTATAGAATAACACGTGACTCAGGATCAAGTCATACTCTTCTAAAAAAGTCAATTAAGAGTCATTATTACGTTCTCGAGTGCCGCCGGGCCGCGCGACCGCAAGCGGATATCCCCAACAGATTCACAGACACACTAATAAAACTCTCACGAATTTTACTCCCAACACTTTCACAATTCCACTAATTATTAACCACTTTATCGAGAACTTCAATTTGATATACGCAAGTCTTGAACGCATCAATCGCCACATCTTTGTTTTATATTGCATTAAAACTCGGTCAAATTCTAAGTAGATTTCTACACAATATTATATCATGTAAGTTATCAGTAATAATGACGTGATACAGTTTCATGATAGTTCTATGCTCATATAAATAGCAATTAGCACTAAACGCGAAATAAAACGCATATTAATTAATAATCTAATATTTCCTACAGGTTTGGAACAGTGTAAATTATTTTTATGCGCCTAGATATCGGGGTAGATTAAAGTTAATGCAATATTGGTGTGGTATTATACACAAAAGGGGGCTATATTACGCATATTTTTGAGAAAAATATCACATTAGATCAGGGGGAGGCTTGAATTGCCACTTTTATCAAGGGAACTGTTTCGCAGAACTTGTTAATATGATTCCTGCCACCGAATACCCTTACCTACGACACGCCACAAACTTTTGCGCCTTCTTTCGTTCCGCCGCCGCATTTTCAAAAACTTTCTGCCACGTAAGAACCACATAATGGGTCTTGACTCCTCTGGTGTTTCAGATTGTGAGCAGCGGTGATCACTTAACATCAGAAGTGCTCTTTTGTCTACCTCTTCCCTATTAAAAGGTGGGATGATTATTAAGAGAGCCATTGACTCTTTGGGCCTTAAAATAAAATACCACCCTAAAATATAAATAACCGTTAGTGTGGTTTAAATTTTATGTTATAACAATATGTTGTATAAAAAATTGCGTTTATCGAGGAATTAAAGATGTTCCAGATTATTAAACAGTAAACTAATACATTGTGTCCCTATTTCATATTGGTATTTCTTTGTAGAAAAGGTATATTCTGTTGATTTAAGGGAACCATAACAGCTCGTCACTTGAAATGTGTGCGATTCAGCCTGAGCTACAGATCGCAATTCGATCCTGCAGGCTTTGTAGACATTTTGAGTATCTGCTAATTTTTAATGGTGTCGCAGTAATTTTTTGTATAAATCGTAAATAGGTAATGAAATTTCAAACTCTACCTTCTAAGATAGGCAATATGAAGCCCGTAATAGTATTCCGATTGTGTATATTTCCTGTAACACTACGTACACTTTATAAATAGTAGCGTAATATATGAATGTTATAGTCAAGAATAATTAATTACCAAAAATATGGTTCGCATTTCGTACGTGTTTCAGAAACTAATTATAATTATAGCAGACATGTTGCAAACAGTTTTACATTTAAATGTAATCCAAAATGTTAATGTAAAACGACTTATATGTTAAGTTAAATATGAAAAACATAACAATTAAAACCCATTAATAATACTTAAAGATTTGGAATGTAAAATGTTTAATCTTAATACATTTTAATTGCCAGAAATCAGTAATAACTAAAAGTAGCACTCGACACTCAACGTGATTTTGTTTCAGTATTTTCAAACAGATTGCACGGTTATGATTACGGATATGGCTAATGGAAAGATGTACCGATAATTTAAGTCGTGAGCGGCGACGATGAAAGTGGTTTTAGACTTTAGTCTTCACCATGGCCACTGACCTACAGGCGAACATTTACGCCCATTACCAATACACTGGGCGTAAACACCTTTTACCCTGTGCTGTTCATATCCTACACTAATCTATGCTAATACAAGCAAATTGCACCGGAGTTGCTTTTGAACTTTACATATCTTTACCATCTGTGAAAATAATACAAATTGTGTGTCAACTCGTCCATTAGATAGAACATCGATTGCAATGAAGAAGAGCGGAGTCCTGCTCTTTCCCACCCCCTCTGTGGCGGTACCGATTCGGTCTATTGCGAGTCGGTACTCGAATCTATGCGTCTCATGTAAGTTGCACGCGTCTAATGTTCGCTTGTCACAACACAATTTTTTTATATACTTTGAAATTTATCATCAAATTAGTACCTACATACTTTTTTACTTTAAATATGCTTACCACCTACTGCTGCGAGTCAACATCGTATGGCATGTTGTTAACGTTGTAAGTATTTAGCGGTAGAACCAAAAATATACATATTTTTATTATTTATTACACATATACCTTTACTATAAATATGCGTGCGGGCCGTCTCTCACGCCATGCCACCTTAAACGACGTCTTGCGTCGGGCCTTTACTACCGTCAACGTGCCGGCTATCCTAGAGCCGAATGGAATTTCACGTGATGATGGTAAGACGCCTGATGGCATGACGTTGATTCCTTGGAGTCGTGGAAAGCCACTAGTGTGGGATGCGACTTGTGTGGATACGCTAGCCCCCTCTCATATTACACATTCATCGAGAGCGGGAGGTGCAGCGGCGGAATCTGCCGAAAACCTAAAGCGGAGGACATATGCATCACTCGATGATGGATACATATTTGTTCCCTTTGGGGTGGAGACGATGGGTCCTTGGGGTTCATCTGCACAAAAACTCGTAAAAGAGCTATCCAGGCGTCTAACCGATTTGACAGGTGACCCAAGATCTGGTACGTACCTCTGTCAAAGGATAAGTTTGGCTATACAAAGAGGTAACGTTGCCAGCTGCATGGGCACCTTACCTGCCGATAGCGATCTTAATGATATTTTCTATTTGTAATTAATTAATTTTGTTAGATTATTTAAGTTTATTTTATTATTATTTATATAAATAGCGTTATTAATTATTAAGTCATATGTAAATAATTTGAAATATTATAAAATATATAGTAAGCTTAGTTATGGTATGGTAAGAAAGCTTTCAATTTTGTGTGTTGGTTCAATTTGGTCGAATAAAGGATTTTTTTTTTTTTTTGGTTTAATATCATCACCATGTCCGATGACCTATTGTTCGTTACTAAACATTTATAAATGTATATATCTATGTCATTGATATACCGACGTAAATACCGTTGAAGTTTAACTTCGCATATATAAAATCAACACGTTGAGACTTTATCGCGTGTGGCATACAAATGTCAAGACCATAAAGTACAGACTGCACTTTTCGGCTTCACTTCCGGCTACATCGGCTGTACCTTCATTAACATAGTTTAAAGTTACACTAAAACATTTGTACTGTAATAAGTACACAATATCATTATGTAAAATATTACAATCTATAATAATAATTTCATTCATTACAACCATCTTGCAAATCACACACACTTATCATTTACGACAAGAAAGTTACATTGAGCACGTAATTTATCTATTAGGATCGAGAGTAAACATGCTCAAGTTGAGGTCAAATGGTCAAGTGATATTGATGGACTATTGCCAGTCGATAGCTGAGTCTGTTCTACACACTGACGTATTATTTGGAGAATTTCGGATTTTATCTTGATTAATTAATAACTGATTGAATCTTCGAAATTTCGTCAGTTGGAAGCTAAAAATCAATTTAACAAAGACTGTAATGTATTAGATGCTTCAAAGCCACAACATAATATTAAGAAGACCATTTCTAGGTCATACGTTTTCAAATCTAATTAAAACATACCAAAGAAAAACAAAAGGTGTATTCCCAAATTAGTATCATTACTAAATCCGTCCAAATGGATTTTGAATAAAATAGATTTCACTGTCTTAATTATCATTGCAAGGTTTACATTAGCCGAATAGAATTGAATGCGATATTCACTGATGTATATAATGTAATAATTGTAACATTTAGTGTTTATTCTGTAATTGGTTCCTAATTAAATATAATTAAAAAAAACTAAAAAACATCAATTCCTTCCATATAGATGATAGATGAAAATTATATAAATAAACAAATATCTTGGAAAAATATAATAATTTTATCAAATTAATGTATTGTCATCAGTCCACGATAAATCTACGAAGTGTCAACGAAATCTGGCCGTTTAAAGTGGGTCGAAATTGCGCCTAAATAAGTCGGTTACAAACAAACATACATACAGGTGAAGCTAATAAAAATCGTGTAATAAAGTTACGTTTATTGATACGCCGAGTCCACGCGGGCAAAGCGGCGGGCGCGCGCTAGTTTCAGTAATATTATTATCATTACTATCTTAATTTACTTGTTTGTCCACGTCTCGTTTTTATTTTCCCGTGTTCGAGTTAAAGTTATTATTATATATTAACAACATTAAGCAACCTTATGATTTTTTTTTTACATAACTTGGAATATACTAGTTCTGCGAAACTTTGTAAACAACCTACATACATACCATTTTTGTTAAAGGCGCGACAGTACCTAAAAATATATAATAACTTCGCCTTTGTAACCTTCAAAAATAGAAGGAAGTTACCAAGTTGTATGTATTTCCTTATAATATGTTTGCTCTTTAATTTGAAACAGTATCTATAAATATTTTAAGATTGAGAGATTTTAATATTTTTGACTAATTAAGGAAATTTGTTAGGTTTGTATAGTAGTATAATAGCTGGTAAATAACTAGTCTCGCCACAAATATTGTTATTATGTTCGATCATTTCTCGCCAGTGTATATATATTTTTTCATTTAATAATCAATCAAAATGTTAAAGAAAATATTGTTATATAGTTGTATGTTCGTATATCATACATGAAACAACATCCTCTATTGAAGACAATTGAAGATCGCAGCGGCCACGAGCTGTTAGAACTAAAAGCGATGTTAATACTCTTAAACTCCCTCAAAGCACTAAAGAACCTTCACAAATGGTCGCATAAGTGGAATGTGGTCAACTTACCTCATCATTTGGTGGGGGGTATCTTATGAAGAAGACACATGATTATTTTTTGTGAAAATGCAGTAAACACTTTATTTATTTATTTATTATTACAAGGAAACATAACAAACACATCACAAGAACTGAACAATATAGGAAAGAGATACAAAATATAAATATAGATGCGTCCTAACTCATGTTTCACAAATACAATAATAACAAAAAGAAAAATCAAAGGTATACAGTCACAAACGCAAACATTCACAGAAGTAACTAATTTGATTATGCGCATTGATACAAAAGATGTAGACAAATGAAATTAATTAAACTTGGGGCAATGATAACAACGATTTTAATTTTAAACTGTGTCTGAACACAGCAGGGGAGCACGAAAATATGTCGATGTCAAGAAAACTATTGTTGTAAGATTTACACATTCTGTGTAATGGCGCGCGAAACCCAATGTTACTTCTTGGGGACGATAGCTCAAAAGTAATGCATGAGCGGAGAGACCTGGCAGGGACGTGAAAGCCTACGAGACTGAGGAGCTCAGAAGATGTCAGCTCACCAGTACATATTTTCTTTCATTCGAAGTATGTTAAAAGACTGTCTAAGATCGTGTTATGTTTTTAGCAATACTCGTACGCTTTTTAAAACGTACCACAGGCTTATCAGCTAGACTCTGAACCATAAGACACGAACTATCCACTTGGCTAAAAGTCAACGTTCCGGACTTTATGAACGTTACAAACTGAAGACTGTCCCTCTTCTAGTCCAAATCTTAACTCCTTGAATTGTTTATAATCCCAAGCCGAGCGACACTTTATTGTCGCTGGCAGGGCCTATCTCTTATCTTCAGGTGGTTATGTTCATCGCATCTTTTTATAAAAAAATATTATAAATATTTTTTGAAGTTGGTTGTTTGTTTGTGAATTTATTTTAAACTTTTATTGAATCTGAAGTACAATAACAAATAATTTGTCTAAATTTGTGTAGACCTACAAAATTTTGCAATACAGCAATGAACGTAAGCGCATTGCAATTTGATTACAGACAGTTACAAATTCTGCCATAGATCGCACCCTTACTGTAAGTCGTTAAGGAGTTCCATTGATCATCATATTCAAAAACGACAATTATTGACCATAACGATGACGTGACTCAAATATCCGGATAGCATAAAAAATATTCGGCCGAGTATCATTAATTTGCTCCTGAGAATTGAAGAGTTCCGTTACTTTATCATGGATGCCATAATCAGAACCTAACCAAACTCTCACCAAACTACCTTTGAAGTATATATATATATATTTATAATGTAATATATAATTACAGTTTATTAATATATAATATATATCAGACCAAAACTGCAGAGGTTTAGCATGTAAATAAAATACTATTATCTTCTACAATAAATATTACTTCCGGGAAGTCACACGGCCGAGTGTGATAACTTACTCATAAATGATTATTGGTATCAATGTAGTAAATAATCTCTGAAAATAAAGTGCTTTTTATTCTTAAAGAAGTTATCACTTCAAAAATGTTGAAACAGTTTTCGATCGTTGTTATATCGTTGACATTTCATCGACGTCGGTCACCTTACGTAGCATATTATTGTGACTTTAAAATAAAGCTAAATCAAAACTTTATTATTTCCTTGTGTTAACATCGCAAGATATTACTGCTCTCATAAGTGCCACCACGTAAAGACGCGACGTGAGTTATTGAAATATTCCACGAAACAAGTGAATAATTGCCAGTGGTCTGTCAACGGCTGGATCACTTGGCGTTGCGTAGAGACGTCGCTTCATTGTGTGTCTTCTACCGCATTTATGACGGGGAGTGTTCCGAAGAGCTGTTTAACCTGATTCCTGCCGCCGAATTCCACCTTCGCACGACACACCTCAAGTTAGGATATCATCCTCACCATCTGAATGTGTGGCGGTACTCCACAGTACGGTTTTCAAGGAGCTTTCTTGCACGTACTACAAAGCTGTGGAATGAGCTTCCTTGTGCGGTGTTTCTGGGACGATACGACATGGGTACCTTCAAAAAATGCGCGTACACCTTCGTAAAGGCCGGCAACGCTCCTGTGATTCCTCTGGTGTTGCAAGAGATTGTGGACGGCGGTGATCACTTAACAACAGGTGACCCAACGCTCGTTTGTCCTCCTATTCCAAAAAAAAAAAACCTGTCGGTAAGCTACCTAAATATCAACTATGATATAAATCGACAAAACAACATCTGTATGAGTTTTATATTTTCGAAAGCGTTGTGATAATTAAATGTTATAATTGGCTTGCATTTACAAATAGCTTTTAAATAAAATTTCAGCGTGTGGCAAGATTGTCGATTCATCAAATGTGTCCAAATTAATTTTAAATAAATTATAAACAAGTTCACGAACTAAACATATAGCAATATTTATCGTCAGATTTTCAATTACAGCTTCTTTTAGAGGCTTGTCCGAGAACTAATTTTAATACAGAATAACCGTAATACAGTTAGCACGCTACCAAATGTAGTAGCTGTGAGCAACTCACGCCATTTCTCATTCACGAGTATTTTTTATTGTGAATAAGTTGTTAGCTACAGAGACATTTAGTTATTACTCTTATACAAATGATTTGAGTTTTCTTTAGTGTTAATTCCACCAATATTTGTCTTAGAGACATCACGTCCTGAGGATGCCTCGTGTAGAGGCGAAACACGTGTCGAATTGCTTAAAGACAAATATTGGCGGAATTAACACGAAAGAAAACTCAAATCATTTGTATAATTATGGATTTCCGCAAAATAACGACTACTTAAATAAATTTTCTTATTCACAAAAGCATGATGTGGAAAATAATGGAGTATATATTACATAGAATTAATATCTTGCAAGTGTTTTGAAGAGGATGGCAATATATAAGATTGGAAGACGAAATTACAAGACACAGGACATGAAGGCCGTTGCTGAACTTGGGCTAACAGATCTGGTTGTTGACGTATTCTGGCTCTAAGAAGATTCAGCGAAAAGAAATAATATTTATTTCGAAACTGAAAATACTTCTTTGAAATAAAGTCTTTTATCATTATTAACTTTTTAAAACAGTTTAGAAAAGGTTTGAAAGATATGTAAATATTAGTTTTAAGTTGAAATTGCCTAATATCAAAATGCGTTATAAGGATATCATGTTATAGGAGGATTACTGTATATAAAAAGCTATCCTTTCGAGTAATATTTCACATCAATTATAATTTATCACTCTAATGATTGTCGAGGATTCAAAACAAAGATTTTCAATGTTCATTATGTGAAATAAAAACAATAAATGAACTGCAACTAAATGCACAACGCACCGTGAGAGAAACGTCAAACAAATCGTGATATGTCTAGATAATACAGCCAGGTTTTGCTTTATTTGCATGATCTATGAGCCATCATGTTGATTCGTTCATTCACGTGCGGCGACTTTCCATTTCAGTTAAACTGTTGGTATCAATAGATTTATTGAAATATGATAATTAATCTTAGGTAACCAATGATTCTTGTTTGAAATTGTTTTGTAAAGCTACCAGACACATCGATTAATATTCTATAATTATGTACATAATTTTATGCATTAAAAACATCATTTTAGGGTTCTATATACGAAGAGCCAACGAGAACATTATGAAGAACACTCGGCAATGGTTCGCTAGCTGATATTTTTAACAGATGCTGTAATGACTATTGACGTCATGTTAACTGATAATAATCAACAATGTATTTATCTTTTAAGTATCGATTTGTATTCATAGATATAAAACCAATTATTACCGATTTAGTAGACATGCAGTCTATCAAAGAAAAAATTAAAGGAATAAATATTATGACTGTTCATTGTCAGTACATTTATGAAATTTTAATATACGTTCACAAAAATCGTCACCTTTTTGCTCTTAATGGTGATTTTCATTATTATGACACTAGGAAAAAGGAATTGCTTGTAAAAAATTCTAGTAGGCTTCATAAGATACATAATAGCTTTAAGAGTAAATGTATACTCTTTTATAATTAATAAAGTCCCAGCCACTGTTCAGGCATTATCTATAAATTAATTTAAATATTTATTAGAAAATGTCTCTGTTGTAAATCCTACTACTCCGCAGTATATAATATCTAAGTGATCCGACAGCCTGGTACTAGATTATGTTTATTTTATAAGAATAGCAATGACAATACAATATTATGTATTTGATTAAAAAGAGCGCAAAAAAACGCTGGGCCGTTTCTTGCGCCGCTTCTTCTCTCTCAGATCGACATTTGCTTCCGAAGCGGTTTGTCTAGTATATTAGAAACGACATCAAAAAGAATTCTAAACAAATCAACTTTGAGAAAATAAATGCCTTTTACTATGTGAACTTCCTGTGATTAATCTATAAATAGTTATGACCCAAAAACAAAAGTGTATGTCATTTTGCTAAACAACGATTGCTTATAATAAATATTTTAATACATGTTTAAGTTAAAGCTTTCAGCGTTATTCTTCAAAGATATTGAAACTGATATGTTGAATTTATAATGAAGATTTTTATCATGATTATGTCAAAACCGAAAGTGCCACAATTTGAGTGTAAAGGGCGTAAGTACGGCGTGACACGGCGTGTGGCCTAACACGAATCTTGAGCGGTGTCTTCAAATACTGGTCTCAATTTAATATCAATGTACACTAATGCCTGCATATTACCTAATTTTACTTACAATCAATAGCGTTAGCAGCACTTATGGAATGAAAATGAACAAAAACATGGAAGATCTTTGTCAATAGTCACACAGTTGAGAAACACTCAAAATATAAAAAAATTGCACTGTCGGCATTTCATTTTTATAGCTGAAGAACAGATTAACCGATCCGATGAAAAATTAGTTTAAGTATAGCAAGATTCGTTATTGATGCCTCATCAGATATCGGTACGACTTGAGGTGGCAATTATAAAAGTGAATGAATAAAGATTTATTCGTTTACATTTAAAGTTACACAGTTAATGTACGTACGTTTAATGAATTAATTTATTAGTAGGTGAATAATTAAAAAAGAAGTGTATATGTACTTATGTATGTACGCAAGAAGTTATACTTCTTTGGCCTAACAAAGCAAAAATCATTAAAATTATTTATTCCTCGTCCTATTCTACGTTTGTAAAAAGAACAATATTGTAAAAATCTTGCAACGATGGCTTTGACAATTAATTATCAAATAACAAATACGGCTGTACAGGCTTGAACCCTTTGCCTATCCTAATTATAGACAAAGAAACCAAAAAAATAATAATAACGACTGTCGCAAACGTAAGAAAATTTTTGGAAACAATTTCAAGCTGTTACTTTTGTGTTACAGTGATGCGCGCACATCTTAAAATTTCACTCAAATTTTTTTATCACGCGCCTAAAGAAGTATAATTTTAAAAACCTTTGTTAGCGTGAACATAAAAGTTCAATTGAAACAGATAAAAGGAACAGCGTGCTAAATGATTGGTACGGTTTGATAAAACAGCCGTGGGTGCTGCTAAACGGTGCAAACCGGATCTAGGCTTGAGATAAATCATTCTTGAACTAAAACCACCGTCCTCGAGCCCCTCGTAGTAGCTGCCCGCTATGAACAATGCTGCAAGTTGTATTTGGCCTTTACGAAACTACAGAACAACCTTAAGAGTATGTAAGGAGGCTATGTATATTTTTATTAAGTAATTATAAATATAATACAAATAATAATAAGACTATATATTCGAGTTGTTAGCGACCCTACTTAAGCTAGAGGTCCCGGGTTCGAATCCCGGTAGGTGCAAGCATTTATATGATGAATATAGATGGTTGTTTCCGAGTCATGGATATATATGTATTTTATGTATGTTTAAGTAAGTATATCGTATTAAATATATCGTTGCAACCCATAGCACAGCCTATACCTAATTTAGCGTGGTAAATTTAATATATATTTAATAATATATAATTCAAAAACTTTAGTGACTAATAAATACGTGAATATTTATTCAAATAATTTGTAAACAAGTTGATTTTTCAGTATTAACTGATTAGGGGATTTACTATGACTCAGGTCCGGGTATTTGTCAGAGATCCTATCTCCTGTACCACAGCAGTATGCTGATAACAGAGTGTGTGTTACTATCGCCTCTGTAACAAGCTATAACAAAAACCAAAATGGCTGCCATATAAATAAAAAATTGTGTGTTTGCTTGGATAACACAACACAAGTGGAAACTTCATCAAGGTGAGATTGATAATACGAAATATAAGTAAGATCGTTGAGGGAATCTTCCTCGGTCGCTTCGAGCCGACTATACCCAAAAAAATATAAATATTATAATAAGAATAAAATCGGTGACAGTTCCCACCTCGTTTATAGAAGCACTCACTTTAAATGAAAATGTTCATTTTACAAAAGTATTTAACAAGTCCTACATCTTGTACGATGGTACGGAACCATTCCTGTGTAGGTAAGCTCAGACTTGGTCGGTCGTTGTGTAATGTTCTTAATTTATTTCTTTGGAAACAAAAACAGAACAAATATCCACTATCTAGGTACATATAAGTGGCTTATAACTTATTATACTAAAACAATTGTTCCTTAGAAGTTTCTCACTAAGATTTAAAGTTTCTAATGTGACAAGAACTGTTTAATTAATTGACGATTACTGAAAAAGAACATTAAAATAACAACTAATTTTACAGATAATTATAAGCTTTATTTATATTTATTTTTAAATTGAGCTAATTTCCTTACATTAAAATCGAAATCAATATCATTAGAGACAAAGTTTTTATTGAATGAATCATAACTGTACTAATTTGAGTGCGGAAACCTGCATTTGTGCGACATCTGTTGAGGAGGACTAGTAGTGGGAGGCTGCTTTGCACAGGATGCCGGCTAGATTATGGGTACCACAACGGCGCCTATTTCTGCCGTGAAGCAGTAATGTGTAAGCATTACTGTGTTTTGGTCAGAAGGGTGCCGTAGCTAATGAAATTACTGGGCAAACGAGACTCAACATTATGTCTCAAGGTGACGAGCGCAATTGTAGTGCCGCTCAGAGTTTTGGGTTTTTCAAGAATCCTGAGCGGCACTGAATCGTAATAGGTAGGGCTTATCAATTACCGTCTGCTGAACGTCCTGCTCGTCTCGTCCCTTATTTTCATAAAAAAAAGGAACAAACGTGGAGAACAAAAGTGAACAAAGGTTAGTAATCACTGCCTCAAATATGTTTTCTATTGCAGCTCTAAAAGAGCAATTTAGTTGTGGACATCAAAACTTAGTAATATTTCTCTTAATAGTGATGCAACTTCATGTACACACAAATTGAAGTCGTGGTCATTTAACGCTGTACGTCAGTGGCCAATTTCTATCTTGAGTCGTAATCCAATATCGGCGATTCAAGATTGGTATTATAATCAATTTCCTGCTTTGACATTTCAATAACCAGCCTATCGAACAATGTGGTGATACAATCCAATTAGGAATCAATTTATGGATGATGATAAATAAATATATGACGACCGATATACCCGAATGGTAAGTGACCCTGACTACTAAGCTAGAGGTCCCGGGTTCGAATCCCGGTAAGTGAAATCATTTATATGATGAATATGGATGTTTGTTTCCGAGTCATGGATGTTTATATATGTAATTATGTATGTTTAAGTAAGTATTTGTATTAAATATATTGTTGTCTTGTACCCATAGTTACAGGCTAAGCCTAGTTTGGGGCAAGATAATTTGTGTAAAAGTGTGTCAATAAATAAATAAATACTTACCAAAATTTCTAGTTTTATAGTAGACGTGTTAATATTTTTTTTGTAGGATCGAGTGACATAAGATATGGATTTTTAGAAATATTAAGTTAGAGATCCCACATTGACAAACAAAAACAACGAAACTGACATGTTTTTAACATAACTTTCTCATCATTAATTAAAAATTAGAACATAGTGTAGAGAGTCCATCTGTATGTAGTATTTGATTAAATATGTTCATAACCATGATAATGTATCACAAAACGAGATATGGCGTAGTATAATGCGATATGACCACGTTAATCTCAATCTACGAAAGCAATATATAAATAGTTTATTTTGAATTATTTATGGTTTAATTGGATGTAAGTTACTTCTCAACATAAGCCTTAAGCAATTTATACAGTCCATAATAACATTACGTTTAGTAAGAGTAATTTAAAGATGTAACATTAAGTTTAATACCCTTATGGAACCGTATATCTTAAAATAAGTAAGCAAAAGTAAACACCAATTCAATGTTACTTTGCAATCTGTATTTTTGTTATCAAAATCATTAAGATTGGTTATTGTTAGAACATCCGTGACTGTTATGAATATCAATTAAGAGATAATTCAAAGCGTCAGCGTAATACGTAGACCACCAGGTCAATTCTTCAGCACAGGGCACCGTGGTTCGATCCTCGCCCGGCATGTACCAATGAGTTTTCAGTTTAATTTTATTTATTTATTTATATAATCATTTACAAAATATGAACGAATAAAATACATTGTAAAAATCACAGAAGTTTGACCTCAATGCATTTTCTTAGTCTACGCCTTATGTTAATACTTACATACAAATACCTACAAGAAATCATATGTAGATAATATAAGGTACATATTATCTATATTTTTATTTATATATAATATAATATCTATACTAATATTATAAAGCTGCAGTGTTTGTTTGTTTGAACGCGCTAATCTCTGGTACTACTGGTCCGATTTGAATGATTCTTTCAGTGTTGGGTAGTCCATTTATCGAGGAAGGCTATAGGCTATGTTTTTTTTTTTCAAAATTAGGGATCCGTAATAAAATTGCTATTTTGTAACACAAGGTGTAAAATCGAAAACCTATCTTTGCGTGCGCTGCAAAAACTATTGACAATAGAACAAAATGATGTACAGGCTATAATATAGGCAATATTTTATTACTTATAAAACTATCGCGTGAATCATACTTTATATGGCAAAACAACGTTTGCCAGGTCAGCTAGTTAATTATATATTTATTTCAACAAGGAAACCATCTCCGAAGCAACCAAAAAAGAAACAGATTTTTCAATAATTTCCCAGGCATTCCATCGCTGTTAATTACAAATACGATAAAAGATTACCTAGGAAATAGTCCTTCAGTTTCAGTTTAATATTTTTATGGGCCACTGCATTGGACAGAAATGAGAGTAGTTGATTAATTAGGCGAGGAACAATACAGCTTGCTTTTCTCTCACCGTACAATTTGTACATTTATTCAACTTTTAATAAGGTCATAACTTTACGTTTTAGCATCAGGTGACCCGAATGTATGTATACTCGAAGGTCCTCCTTTTCTATTAAAACAGTACAGTTGTATAACATGATCATAATAGATTCAGATGAACGTGTCGCCCGGCATCTTGTTCGCTCGCTGGTCGCAGCGCCCGGCCACTGCACTCGCTTCGATTTCACTTTTATTAGCAATCCACTTAATTGGATACCACTGTTGCGATTTAATACATTCTGCAGCTATCTGTCTCCTATTGTTTTTCAAGTTATGACCACATTCATTAATATATAATTGTCAAAAGTTGAATTTTAATTTCACCTTTACAATCAAATAAATGTTTAGAATTAAACAACCAGCTACCTGCGACTTTTCTCACGTAGATTTCGTTTATGCGATGTAGTTTTATAGTTTTTCATTATTTTCTCTAAAGCTATCCTACTTGGTGCAAATATGATATTTAATTACTATGAAATCATATATATTTAGTAAAAGCTGGCATATATCATAAGCAGACCATATCTCTGTGTAAATGTCTGTGTATATGTATATGTTCAGTATGGACTCCAAAACGGCTGAACTCCATCGAGTGATCTTACTAGCTATTGGATCAAAAATTAATTTTAGTGCGAATATGAATAAGTTTTTGTTTCTTTACCCTTTAACGTCATAGATTTTCAACCCATCATCATAAAGTCTGCCAGTTCTTAACACGTATAGATGTATGTATTATGAAGTAAGTACCTGAGTAAACAAGAGTTAAAGGATTAAAACTCAAATAAAATGAACCGTGTCAGTACGTTCAACAAATAAATAATGATGTACTTATATATATTATGAGAGCCAGTGTCCATGACTAACATTCCGGTTGTACCTACATTAAAATCAGAAGGTCATTGGTAAGTTGGACAACAACACGACAATAGTTTGAAATACAACTTAAGACAAAACAAAATTTAAGTTAAATTCTATTTTTAATGAATGAAACTCATGTAATATCTGAAGTTTAACGTTAGTTATTTGTTCCAAATCAATTGTCAAAGTTATTTTATTTATTCTGAATGATTGTTAATTTTTCTTTTAACGTAGTTTTAACTACATGTTAATTTACAACAAGATAACTAACTTTGTTTTAGTTTTATAAAAAAAAAGCATTTAATAAACATATATAAGATGGGTAAGCACGGTCCTACAAATTATGTCTCGCTCGCTAGTAAATAAGAATAATCCAATCTTCGAATCAAAATCATTCAGTTTTTGCGTGATGTAAATCAAAGAAAAGTCTATTTACTTTCTATCTAAGTACAAGTTCTTACTTTATTTTGAGATTAATAAAAAGAACTTTTCACTCCACATTAAATTGCATATTTTTGTTACAATGAATAATGATGACTATTTCTTACACAACACAAACCTTAACTATTATGTTAATATAATATTGCATAAGTGTTATCAAATTTTGCTCAAACACTCGAACACAGTATTCTGTTGTCTGCATACTGAATTTAAGTTGTATTTAAATCGTTTAATTTCCGCATCCAACGCCACCACCGCATGCAACCAGACCAATAATACGTCAATTAATACAAACTAAATTTTATAATTTATGTTTGATAACTAATTTTGATAATTAATTACAACTTGTTTGAGCTATTTTTACTTTGAATCACGTGATATGTCGATCTTGACTTTCACTTACGCTCCATCATCGGATATTTTTAGAGTAAACCTGTTCAACTTTGATTTAAAGCCTTTATTTGCTATCATATAATAAAATATTATTAAACTAATATTACATTCTTTAATAGCACGTTCAAATAAGATTATTTTAAATTGTTAAAACGGTTAAAAGTCTAAATTTATTAAGTACATATTCCGACTTTACACGTGCCTAGTACACCCTACACGATGAATAATATCTTAAATAATATATTATTTGAAAGTGTTAAAACGGTGAAAAGTCCACATTTATTAAGTACATATTCCGACTTTACACGTGCCTAGTACACTTTAGACTGTGAATAAGATGTTATTTGAAAGTATTAAAACGGTTAAAACTCTACATTTATTATGTACATATTCCGACTTTACACGTGCCTAGTACACCCTACACGGTGAATAATATCTTAAATAATATATTATTTGAAAGTGCTAAAACGGTTAAAAGTCCACATTTATTAAGTACATATTCCGACTTTACACGTGCCTAGTACACTTTAGACGGTGAATAAGATGTTATTTGAAAGTATTAAAACGGTTAAAAGTCGACATTTATTTAGTACGTATTCCGACTTTACACGTGTCTAGTACACCCTTGTATATATTATATATTATAATATATTGAAATTCCGTTATTATTATTAGACGCGTTTTGATCTTGTTGAAAAGTCAGTAACAAAGAAATATTTAATAAGTGCTGTTCGAACCAATTAACATAAACTATTTCATTTAGCCAAATATTTGTTGCACACAAAATATTTTTGCAATTAAGTAATTAAGATGTTAGATATATAATAAAAGAGAAACTGGGTTAAACAGGCGCAAAGAATGTAGTTTACATGTTGAGAAAACAGTTAAACTATTTACTACTATTTAAAACAAATTATTAACATTAGTAATGTCATAAAAAGATTTGCATATGTGTGGCAACGCTAAATATGTTTATCAGATGCTAATCAATCGTGTTGATTTAAATCATTTCGACTGACAGTCAGTAATTAGTGGCATCGGGGAAATTTATAATTAGTTACTGATTATACTATTAGTTCCGTCTTCTGGACTTTGTGTAATGGCTAATTGTTTCAAACAGTTTATATAATGGAGTTTACCTACCTACTTACTAATATTATGTATAGATAATGGAAGTAAATCAACATCTGTTTGATATCAAACCAAGCTTCTTACTGAATGTTTATACCATTCTTAAACAGAAATACCGCATTTATGTTCGTCTTTATGTCTCTTACAGCTTACTTCACAACAACTTTACCAATTTTGATGTTTTGAAATAACTAAGAATAACCATAATACCAGTGGGAGGCTCCTTTGCACAGGATGCCGGCTAGATTATGGGTACCACAACGGCGCCTATTTCTGCAGTGAAGCAGTAATGTGTAAGCATTACTGTGTTTCGGTCTGAAGGGCGCCGTAGCTAGTGAAATTACTGGGCCAATGAGACTTAATATCTTATATCTCAAGGTAATGGGCAGGGCGTACCAATTACCATCAGCTGAACTGTCTCTTATTTTCATCGTCTCTTATTTTCATAAAAAAAACTTGTACTTGAGAAAGCGGGTAAGACTTCCACGTAATTAGTTTACAAACCCTGAAATTGTGAACAAAATTTGATTCATTGGTCAGATAGCCGTGATATTTTTTCACTGACTTTATTTATGTATATATTCTTCTTCATCATCTACCGTTACATCAAGCATTAGAAAGAAGTAAGTACTAACATCTGTTTATTTTATTGATTCAATATATAACATAAGCTATTATCAAGCTGGTTTTTTAGTTATTTGATAAGTTAGACACACGGTGAAGCGACTTCTCTACGCAATGCTGATATTTGAGCTGTGGAATTATCAAACTGAATTTTATCTGAGAATTCTGAAATGCTTATACTTCTCAGAAAATATATGAAAAGATTTTATTACACAATATAAATTTGAAAACAAAATTTATGAACGATGCGGGACTCGAGCCCGGACCTCTCGCGTTCCGTGCGAGCGCTCTTTCACTAAGCCAACCGTCCAAGTGACATAAAGTTCATAAATCTTTTAATGTCTTTGTTCAACTCTCAGGTTATATTTTATATAATATTTCATATTTTATACTCATTTCAATGATATATGGCACTTATTTATGGGCAATCAATACGTGATAAGCTACGGGTACCTAAAAGGTATTTGTAAATATTTATAAAACTTTTTATTACTATTACCCGGTAAATATAGTTTTGTGATATTTTCCTCAGATATTTTCTTAAAGAGCTTAATATAAATGCAAAATAATTTGCTGACAATAATTATGTTAATGAAAACATAAATATGCAATAAAATGAAACTGTAAATAATCTTCAACATATCTATTCAGTAATAGAGTTTGTCGCTCGTGCGGGAATTAAATGTTGCAATAAAATACTTATGTGTGATTAGAAGCATCACCTGTACTCAATAGCTCGCGAGGTTTTTTATAATGTGTCTACTTACATTTGCTAACACTAACTTAAGTAAGTTAAGCCGTTTGAGTTCATCAGTTATTTTTAGATTTTTTTATCATGTATGATCAAATTGTATTAATTCAAACAAAACAAATCTTATAACTATATTTACAACACTATGACTACGTAAAATAAAAACTATCATTACGTAGGAGCGTACCAAGAATACTGGCAGCATTTCCGCGTTGGATAGCTAGGCTGATCCGTTGACCGAAATATCTGCCAGCGCTTGGGTTTCCAGTAGCCTTATTGAGGCGCGAAGATAGTACTTCGTCGCCTCTGGGCCCTACGGCCTAAGTGTCTTGAAACCAAACGGCACAAAGATGTATGACTCACTGAGACCAACATATTTGCGACGCTTGCTGTCTTCGGCAGTCGAAGCAGCACCCCAGCACCAACTGACGTAACTTGGACATGAGAAGGAGCCAGAGTGTCGACGCAAGTCGCGTCTAACACCAGCGCCCTTCCCATAATAATAATACCATTTGGCTCTAAAACAACTGGTATATTAAGAGTGGCAAATGCTCTGCGGATAACTTCAATAATACGGCCTGCCGATTTTAGGCAGGATAACCCGTGACGCCCAAGAGCATCTACCTGAACGCCACATCTACATTGATGTGGTTTATTCAGTTTTATACCTAGATATTATATATTATAGATTATATGTTTCCTCTTCGACAGCATTTAGCCTTTATTGTTACAAAGTCTTGCATATTATAACTCGTTAAAACTGACCATTAGGTTAAAACTTTTATCGTATAAATACTAAGCATAAAATGTAGTTGTACCGAATACATGTTAATTTGTTGCGGAATCCGAGTGCAATAACCCACTACTATGCTAGCGGTATTTGGCGGTTTCCTCGTCTCATAATATTCGACAAATATGTCTATGTGTGCTCACATAGATATATAGTTCCATCGAGTTAGAATCTTAATGTACAGATTAGTCACGGCTTAGCATTTAAATTGCTTTGCTGGTAATCGTCCTGAATCTACATTTAATCATTTTACTAATATACTATATTCATCGGCAACAGAAACACTATATATAATGTATGAAAACAAGAGTTAATAATGTTCATGTAAATAAATGCACTTAGAAGTAAATTTAACTAAGTAGTAGAAATACTTAGTAGTTTTGATGTTAGCAACAATATGCAAGCTGTCTGCTATAGTATAAAGCTAAACTAGTTCAGACGACAATTTGAACTTTATGATTTACTATTTATCTTTAACTTGCTGACCCGTCAGACGCTGTTCTATTAATAGAAAAAAAAAATATGCTTATATTCGGGAAAAACGTAGTCAAGGGCATCGCAAATGTGTAATCAAAGTTATTGAGATAACAATGAAACAAAAACGTATTTCTGAATGACTTTATAATATTATGTAAGTATTAATTTCTGACTAACTCACACACAAATACTGCCATTTTATTTATTTTTTATGGTAGTCTGTCGAAGTTTTATGATTGTAGTTCAATAGAAAGTACATACTCTATTAATTTGATTTTTCTGCCTGTTAAAAATACTTAAATGGCCATTTTCTTTATTTGGGTTGATTTAGAAGATTATTTATTTACAGAAATCTGCAGTTGTTAGTATTTGGTGCTAATTTCAATATGATTCCTGCAAACTTTATAGGGCATTGACAAAAAACCGAACAATCAAGTCATCGTATAAGGTTCCTATTTCTTTTACAATTTAAAAAAAATCGGATAGTTTTTAGAACTAATTTAGAGAAAATAAATAGGTTGTTTGTTAGAGGACACACCTTATTACCGTCATATTAGTAGTTCAACAAATATGTAAATGTTGTTGACTGTTAAATAGACTAAACACACAAACAATTTTTCATTTAAGGCTGGGAAATGAGCCAACAGCCTTGAGGAATCGAGCGGAGCTAGGTTACCTCTCTCGCACAAGATCGCTCTAGTTTTAATTCAGAATTAGAAGCATTTCTAATTTATTACAAACATAATACAATTTTCTTTACAAAAATAACAAAACTGTATCATGTTAAATAGTATTGTTAAACATTTAATAATTTTTCATACAATTTTTATCTAGATTGAATGATTAGAATGGCTCCAACTGTAAGAGTTAGGGATACTTTGGCGATAGTTTCACAATGTCTATTAAAGATAGATATGTTAAGAAAAAATGAATTTTCTCCTCATATTCTCAAGTCATATAATTATTTTTTGTAAAAATAAAGGCTTTATACAAACCGTTAAGAGATTGTTTCAATTATGCGCTACTTTGACGATTTCTCGAGATACCATTTGGAATATTCTCTCGTGCCGTTTTCTTATAAACATCTTTATCTTACAAATGTTATACGTGTAAGTATTAAATGTTAAAAAAGTTTAATTAAATGGCTGAATAGATCAAAAATAGTAGTATATTTAGCCATATTATTATATTTTACTTGGTTAGAATGACAGCGTGCATTTGTTTCAGAGGAGATACAAAACTAAAATTTTGTTGCACGTATACGAATTAAAATATAGCGCTATTCTAATAATGTGTGTGTTATTGTTTACCTCCACGAGACGTGGGTTAAATTGGCTAATTCACTGAAAACGAGTCCACCCGTGGACTGGATGTAATATAGATGTATATATGGACCTATCATTATAAACTATAGATTTACAATAAACTGGCGTATATTGACAAAAAGCGTGCAAGAAAGAAGAACATCTCTTATGGGGGTACAACGAAATAGAAGAAAAAAGAGAATCTATTGTTACTGTAACCGATTTTGATTGACAGGTCGTAAAGAGTCCGCCACGCCTGGCATAGCTACTTAGCATTTTGATCATTCAACTAGCTAAGGTATAAACAAACAAAATTTACTAACGATGCAGTACTCGAATCCGCGAAATCTCGCGTTTTAAGTGTCTGTAAATTAAAATCCCAGGAGTAAGGTTTATCACTTTAAAAAATAACAAATTGCTTATAGGTAGACCAATCAAAGTTGGTCACGTATTATTGGGCTGTCAGCTGGTATATCCTAAGTCTATGGTTGGAACACCAAGAGGGTGTGAAAAGCACTTACGCTAGATATCCTTAGAGCGACAGTGATAGAGATAGTTATTGTTGTCTGCGTTTTCATTTTTAATTGTAGTAATCAATCCATTTAGTCCAGTTAAGCCGTTAAATGCTCTAGATTTATTTGCAAATAAAATAAATAAAAGTGATTAAATCCGATGTAATATATGTGAATTGTTTTCATTGTAATCTATGTAGATTTTTGCTTACTTAAGGGCTGTAAATGCCAATTGAGTTGAGGATAATGTTAACATTTCATTCGAACTTATTGTTATCACTAGTAATTATTAACTGATTCCATAGATATATGTATAAAAATAACATGGACTGGAAATATCATAATTATGCGTAAATTCTCCAAAATTAGTCTTTACTATAGGAAATACATTGCTGAATTGAGATGCACTATAACTTTGACTTTATGTAGACCAAACGATGATACTTTTCAATTTGGTAGGTTACTACTTTATATCTATCCCTTAAAAATGTACGCGTATGATATATTATAAGTATAATAATTGGTCTTAGTGTCAACTCCTCCACACCAACCTTCTCCTGTATAGGTAGGTCGACTCGAGCCGATTTTACGCCAACAAGCGTTACAAACCCAAACGTGGCGGCTGAATCTCATTAAATACGCATAAAACAAATACAAATACAAATATTTTATTTTGTCTCAAAAGAAAAACGTATTATACAAAAAAGCCATGTACATGTTACTACATACTCATAATACCTACCTACACAACATTATACATCACAACCTTTAGATACAAACATTAAGAAGAAGCCTACATACTTATGTTTGGTAAGTGCATCTAGACAAGTAGGTATGAAGTTTTTATTGCTATTGGCTGAGCTCTAACTCCCAACTAAGTTTCCCTGTGTTTAGGATATGTTTGTTTCCCCGTGTATCGGTCTGTTATTCCATAGTTCAAGAATGTGTATGTCTGACTATTATCACAAAATGAGTAGTAGTTTAATAATTTTGAGAGGAAAAATAAATAAGTAATATAATATAGTATATAATTAATTTAAATGTATGAGTAGTAATGAGTAAATATGTAGGTCAAAGGTATGGCATAAAGGCACAGCAAACCTAAAGTAGTTCTCACTTTACTAAATAAATTTCAATTTATTTGTAAAAAAAGTAATACAGTCAAAAACATTCATTTAAAATTGAATACAAATTCGATAGAATGAAGTCACCATTATCCAATGTTTAACGATGGATACTTTGATGGCAAGGCCAAAGGTTAGTCGCTGTGAAATCACAAGGACGGACATTTTCTACGCAGGAGTCCGTGCTGCTTCAGCGAACACCAGTCTTCCGGCTAACGCGTCACCCGGCGGCTAGCAAGCCAGTGACCATTTCACTCGCTGTTAGTAACACAATTATCTAAGAAATTATCACAGAAGCGTCTAGAAATAAATTTGATATGTCACCTTACCTCCGTTATGTATTTAGAAGATTTTAATCGATGTACATACAGATTGAATTAATTATTACAAAATCAGTCAGATGATGAAATCTATACAAAAAAATTGTGAAGTTCTCAAGTTTTATAAGAATATGTACCCATAGCGATTTTTAATTTGTTTCTAGAATTTGCAACATTATATTGTACCTTAAAAATTTCGAGTTTACGCCCGGTAGTCCAACGTTAAACGACCTACAAATCATAAAGTATGGACATTAGAAAAAATGTTTTACACAAAAGTTGTATGGAATAAATAGATCTATACAAATCGATGAAAGCATTTATTTTATCGGCCGGGATAGAAAATCCGGTTCATTAAATGCGCCATAAATCGTAAAGAGTAGGTTTTACAAAAAAGTTTAAAGGAAAGTTTCTTATAAATTAACCTAACTTGTGCCCTAAAGAGCATAGTTTCTGAGATATCGGCCAAATATATTTTTCAAGAGCTCAACCTGGATCTGCCAGCATTTTGTGATTTAATGCTCAGTAGGTCAGTGACTATTACAAAAAAAAATTGGATCGAAAATGTAGCGCGAAGTTAGATTCTATTTTTATTAGCTTACAAACTTGATTTAAGCCGTACGGGTCACCTGGTGTTATTTGATCGTTACTGGCCTTTGAGGAAACTGTACGCGCTTTTTTTGAAGTTAATCATGTCCCGGAAACACCGCCAAAAGAAGCTCATTCCGCAGTTTTGTTGTACACTGAAGAAAGTTCCTTGAAAACTGCACTGTGGAGGAACGCCACACATCCATATGATCGGGATTATATCCTGATTTTTAGCGTGTCGTACGAAGGTGGAATTTGCTCCTACTATAAACATTTAAGTAGTACTTCTCAGGTGTAAATGTATTATGTATTAATCATAATATTTTAAGCAAATTGTTGTTTTATGGTTAGATATACTAAGAAAATACTTCCAAGTTTTACAAATCAATAAGGCTCGCAATCTATTGTGGCTCTAAGGTTGACACTTAGTGCTTTCCAAAAAAATTAAATTATATATTCCGACATTATGAAATCTATATGCTTTGTCGCCTGAAGCGCTAACGTGATGATATCTAGATGATTAAAAACAAATAGATTTTGGTATATTTGCACTACATCCACATTTACTTGCATGAACATTTTAGTTAAATGTTTAAATTTAAAGCATGAATGTTATTTGATTTCATAATTCACTTATTAAAAGTTTGTCAGCCATTTGCAGAGAAATACCTCAAACTTGAGAAGAACGGGCATCAGAATTTAAGAGCCTGACTTTTGTTCATATGCCCATAATAAGTAAAATGACTTTGTTGACTACTTGAAACTCTTCTATTAAAGACTATTCTTTAACCAGTAAACAGTTTTTGACTTGCAGAAACAGAAAAAAGGTTAACATAATTTCTGAAATAGTTTATATACTCTTCCATATATCGTGTCGTCCTAATCAATTCTTCATAAACTTCTTTTGCTTGCTTTAACGCCAGTATTAATATTAAATGAGATGTCGACATGACCTGATAGGTCGAGATGCTCACGACACGGTCGTGAATGATGCTGGCACGCCCGCCTCGCCCGCTGACTTCAAATGTCACACAGCGGTAGGTTATTTTTATTAGAATTGAATAATCTAAAAGATTAATTCAATTAAGAAAAATTATCTTTTTGCTATACCAAGCCAGCTTGTACTCGTTTTCGTGACACGAAAAGCCCCCATTATCCCGGAGACACGCCTTCGGAATCATTGGGATAAAAAAAAATAAGCCTAAAGAAATTTTCATACTTTATTTATTTAAAACGGCCTTATTCATGATTTATCAGTGTTGGTATGGACTAGTGTTGGACCATTCGGAGGTTCTTCATCAGTGTTGGTACCAACAGGTTTTGGACTTGACTTCAGCCGAGAGTGGCTTGTGGACAAAGTCAAGGATCTGAAGCCGTGGCCGGAGGCAGAGCTCTCATGCATGTCGGAGGAACAACTGCCCAAACCCTCCATAGCCACGACTTTTCTGCCGAATACTGAGGCTGACACAGTCGAAGAGGCACTGAAGCTGATCCGAGCGCAAAATGCGGGACTGAACACGGAACACTGGAAGGTGCTCCACGCGAGGGAGGACAAGGGAGGCCAAGTGGTCACTTTTTCCTTGGACGATCCCTCCGCGGAGACTCTGAAAGAGTCCGAGTGCAGAGCTGCCCTTGGTTTTAGAAAGATCAATTTTAAGATCAAGGGCGTCTCTGAGGGTTCCGCAGCAGCGAGTGGACAGCAACCCACCCAGACCAGCGGGCCTGTGCGACCGGGAACATCCGGGATCTCAAAGACCCCGCTACGGCCGGCTGCCCCCACAACTACGTTCCGGGGCAAAGGGCCGATGTCGAGGAACGTCTCAGGTCCCCTCAGGGGAGGGAAGGATCAGAGTCGGGCTAATTCTGGCCGCGGGCGGAAACACCCATACCAGAAAACAGACCGACCTAAGCCTTCCACCTCCGGTGGGATCCAATGACGCTCCGCAGAAATAGGGCGAGGATACTCCAGGCAAACCTCCACCACGCCAAAGCTGCTACTGCAGTAATGGAGAAATGCCTTGCGAGTGGTGAAATCCTCTTTGCCCTACTACAAGAGCCGTGGGTCAATACCGGCAAAATACTGGGACTGAACACCGCTGGTAAGTTAATCTACAATACCAGCGGATCAAAACCCAGAGCTTGTATAGTCTTCAACAAGAACACTAATTTCTTACCTGTTACAGAGGTCTGCACCGACGACTCCACAATTAATCTCTGTTAAACACTATATC
Source organism: Leptidea sinapis (assembly GCF_905404315.1). Classification (NCBI taxonomy): domain Eukaryota; kingdom Metazoa; phylum Arthropoda; class Insecta; order Lepidoptera; family Pieridae; genus Leptidea; species Leptidea sinapis. The sequence continues at coordinate 6,006,324 of NC_066287.1, read as the reverse complement.
GTGGAACTACCTTCCAGGGACGACTGGATGAACAACAAAGTCACGTGGAAGGACGGGAGCCTCATGTGGTTCACGGTGGGTCCAAAATGGAAAATGAAGTCGGCTGTGGGGTCTATGGAGAACGCCCCAGGTTTAAATCCAGCACAAACCTGGGAAGCTTTACCTCCATATTTCAAGCAGAGGTGTACGCCATCCTGGAATGCGCGGAAACCAATATCCAAAAAGGCTACTTCAATCATAACATATACATTCACTCTGATAGTCAGGCAGCATTGTTGGCTTTAGACGCTGACTTGACGTCGTCTAAGTTAGTCAATAATTGCGTCGAATGCCTGAATTCATTAGGCATGAAAAACAGAGTGATTCTCAGATGGGTCCCAGGGCACGCCGGAATCATAGGCAATGAAATGGCCGATGAGCTCGCAAGAGCTGGGGCTAAAGCAGTCCGATATGGTCCGGAACCCATTTGTGGACTGCCAAAGAGCGCCATCCGACACACCCTGAGTAACCAATGTAAACAAGAAGCACTTAAACGCTGGAACAACTCTTCAGGTTTAAACCACTCTAAAGCACTGATAAGGGCATTCAACAGCAGCTATGCGAATGAAGCCCTATCATTGAACAGGAAAAATCTATGCATACTCACTAGGATGCTAACCGGGCACTGTCGCCTAAACAAGCACCTCAGTGTGGTCGGCATCAGAAGCGACAAGGCTTGCAGGTTCTGCCTTGAGGATGATGAAACACCTATTCATCTACTCTGCGACTGCGGCCCACTAATGCATAAGCGTAACACAATCTTTGGCAACTACTTCGTACCTCCAGATAGTGTTTGCAACACTCGCGTCAAGGAACTACTGCGGTTCGTAAAGGCGGTAGGGCTTGACGATGAGCTCTAGTATGAGTGGCGAACACAATAGTCCAATTCTGGACGCGGTGTTACTAGGAACCTTCTAGGACCAGGAAATAGCCACCCTCTTCAAATAATAATAATAATAAACAGGTTTTGGAGCATTCGGAGGTCCTTCATAAGTCTTTGTACCGACTAGTTTTGGACCATTCGGAGGTCCTTCATCAGGGTTGGTACCTACTAGTTTTGGACCATTAGGAGGTTCTTCAGCAGTGTTGGTACCAACTAGTTTTGGACCATTCGTAGGTCCTTCATAAGTCTTGGTACCGACTAGTTTTGGACTATTTGGAGGTCGTTCATCAGTGTTGGTACCGACTAGTTTTGAACCATTCGGAGGTTCTACATCAGTGTTGGTACCAACTAGTTTTAGACCATTCGGATGCCCTTCATCAGTCTTGGTACCGACTAGTTTTGGACAATTCGGATGTCCTTTATCAGGGTGATTGTATAGAGTTCGTCCCACCTAGCACTACTAATTTGTGCTCGTAGTGCACGGCTTGACAGCGCGGAGGGTGGATCACAATACCGTTGAAACGTAAATAAAGCCGATTTAAATAAATAAAGTTAATAATGGCTCGCGAAAGTTTCAATAATTTGACCTTATCATAGTTAAGTACTATCTCCATTACATCAGTCTTTAAATAAAAATTCCGCATTAAAATAGATCCATTGCTTTAGGAATTATGGAGCCAGTTAAACTCATACCTCAAACTCATTTCGCGTGGGGATTAAAAATGAGTAGTACTTGAATAACAAATCACTCAACGATGGTCATATTAAGGCACCTTATCACTCGACGTGTCAACGTATCTGTCCGCCAAACAAAGGGTATCTTGTGACGTCGGTTGATAATGTTCATTGAAGACGCGATGTGCGCCTAAAACCGCATCAAGTGAAAACTTAATCAAGTGAGGTTAATTATACAATATTTTTATCTTTATTCATTATGTTATAACTTTCACACTTTATATAATTATCTTACGGATCATCCACTTAGCAAGCGTTACATATCCGAACGTGACAGCTCAGTCGTACTCAAAACCCGCAAAACACCCATTTTTATTTTGCGTAATATTTCCTTGCAACAATTTCATTGTAGCTTGTTATTTGTGAACGTGTAATTCTTTTTGTGATAATAAAACGATATGGAAGTAATAAAGCACTTAATATGTCGGCCATTATTGGTCAGCGCTGCGTCACTGCTCTGCATTGTGTCCGTCGGTGTCTTACTGTTCCCAGACTCTTATTACACATTACACTCGGTATAAATGTCAGCCGAAATTTATTTATAGTTCCGTGTTTTGATTTAAATGGGATGAATGAATAAGGGTTTGTTATTGGACCATTTCTATATACCTTTTCATTTAATTTTTGGTACATACTTACGGACCTAAAAACTATTCTAAAAGCAACATATATTTTTATGTACCTGTTACATGTATCGTAAATTTATGTACTCACTTTTATTAACTAGGTACAATATTTGATAAAAAAATAATGGTAATTTATTCGTTAAATTGAATTTTAAGTTACCATACGTTTGTGTACAAAAATTAATAATTTTGTGTAGTAAAAATCGATTAAAACTAATTTTTAAACTTTGCATAAAAAGCTCGCATAGTAAAGACATCAACGCGCTCTTTTTCGGTGTGATGCATGGAAGGCATAATATAATATTATAACAGCGTACAACATATTATATGATTTCATATCAGTGCCTGAAAGACTTTTACTTCGTTTACAAACACTTTAAAAAGATTCATATTAAGGAATGTTTCCTAGTGCTTTCATCTAGTCTCAGCCTTATAGAAATTGGGTTCGATCACAAAAATTTCACTTCATATTAAATACAATTTTTTATTCAGCTTTATAAATTCAAAACAATTTTAATCCAATAAATTTTCAAAGTTGGCCGCTTCGTGAAAGCTGTTTAGGTATTTGATTTATTAAATTAAAACAACCATTAACACTTCGTTGTACAATATTAATTTATATGAGCATGTTATGCGGAACATTTAACTACCGTTATCTTATTTGATTAAGTTAAATATTATCTTAAACGAAGGTATTTTTTCTGATATATAATGCATATTTAGTAAACACTTCTCAAACATTGTTCTTAATTCAATAAAATATGATTGTCTTCAAATATAACCGTAGCAATTTTAAAATAAATCAATCTATTACTTCTATGATGCAGAATGCATTATTTCTGTAATTAAACTATTGTAAAAGCTCGTATGGAAGCCATCATTAATACTCACTCTTTGTTTTTTAATTATTACTGTACATCCAAATCTATATATGCCATTATTGTAAATAAGAAACTTATGATTACCATGTTTATTGCTCTTTCGAATATCTATTCTAGTAATCCAAAAAATAATAAAACTGAGCTTAGGTTTGTTCTCTTTTCAGACATTAATAAAGAAGGTGTTTTACATAACAACGTACCAAAAATGATTAAGAATGTTGTTATAGAAAATGGAATTGAAATCTTATTAGAACTACAGATACTTGGGAACCAAACAGCGTGTACAATCAACTGTGATCGGCATACGGTACAAGGAAATTATACAATTTGAAGTTAAAAACACGATACAAATAACATGCACCCATTTAACAATATTGAAAACCTTTGCCTATAAGACAAAGAAGTGGTTAAACTATTGGATTACAAAAATAAACTGTCAGGTATCGTGCTATAAAGTCTAAAATGTTTCAGCAAAAGTTTCGTTTTGAATGTCAAATTGATACGTGGTCGTGGAACGCGCTGCCACGAGTTTTACTTCAGGCAATTAATATTTTATGAGCTGGAAATAAACTAGTTCAAGTAATGTCAATAGGCTTCAACGCTCAAAATATTATAATCAGGCTTCCGAACCTGCAATAACTGTACTCTTTGCTCCGTAAAATGTAACATAACCGTAAACTCTCAATGCTCTTTGAAAAGGTTATTTTGTTTTGATAAAGAGATACTTTACTACGTACTCAAGAGAAATCGCTAATAGACTTTTTTACTTAAGGCTGCGGACGTCCACTATACACGTTGCACAGCTTTCCAACTTCAATTTGAAAATAATCTCGGGTGATAGACGTTGCGGACTTTGATTTATTTTTCTAATAATCGTCAGATAAACTAATATTCGGTACTCACCAATATGATGGAGTAGATCCAATAGAGGAACCGAAATGGTTTTGCACTTTGTATGATGCACGAGCACTTTGTCTCAAGAGTCAGAAAACACGGTAGTTTTGAACGGTCTTTGACACGTTGTGTAAACACTTGGAGGATAGTTCACGGGTGATGCTGTCCACACGCTGGCTGAGGGTTTAGGGGCCGGTGCTTCGGGAGCCGGCTGCGCGCGGGTGACGGTGTCCGGACTCCGGCCGCACAACGCGCCTTGCAACGGTAAACTGGCGTGCCGCGCCGATACAGCCTCTCCTGCGCCTGTGTGAGTGCCTCTACCTCCCTCCAAACAAAATAGTACCGTACACTGTACTTCTGTCTTGATAACTTTTATTATACTTTTATTAGTGTTGCCTCGGCCGCATCGGCGTGTGCGTGCGGCACCCACACAGACGCGAGTGTAGCCGACCAATTCGTGTGGGTGTTGGACTTAGTGAGGTACCTATGCGTGCTTTGATCTTACGATTCGGTATGCACGGCTGCGCCGCCACACGTACTACCTACCGAGGCTGTATTTTACTTCCATAATATTATCTAGTCAATAATTTAAGTTTGTGCAATAACACACGCTTAACTACTTGATCCGAAACTGGGTCAGCGGATACTTTATCTGTCTAGCCGGTCGATATTGTATCTTCACCACTTCTATCTACCAAAATTGCTCCTGCTGAGTGCCAGCCACGTCGCACGGTGCCACTATTTTTCATCTAATTGGTATCTTTGTTCAAGTTGATTGTGGCCTTGCTGTTACATTGGTTGTAGACAAACCAAAAATTAGATCACGTATTGTATATATTACATATAATATTTAAGAGGCAGGTCTTTATTATCGACCTCAGTTTAAGCCTTTATTTTATGAGTGATGAGAGGCGCGATGAGTAACTAACTTTTCCCTGATGTTAAATGATATGCCCCGCCCAAAATAATGTGGTGCTGCTCGAGATTCTTGAATGAACTCAGCACTCTAAGCAGCATCACAATTGTGTCGTCACTTTGATGCATAACATTCTTAGTCTCATTAGCCCAGTAATTTAAGTAGCTACGGTCCCTTTGAATAGAAATACAATAACGTTGCACATTATTTTACAAACGTTGAGGTACGGATAGACTTACGGCATCACGGGCAACGAAGCCTCTTCAAAGAACTGGTAAATAAACAAAAACATAATAAAATGTTATAAATTTATTTTTATTTAATCATTGACTCCTTTGCGCCTATATTCTTTAATAACTTGTATAAGTTGCGTATAGGTATTTTTTTAAATAAGGGACGAGACCAGCAGGACGTTTAGCTGATGGTAATTGATACGCCCTGCCCATTACAATGCAGTGCCGCTCCGGATTACTGAAAAACCTAATAATTCTGAGCGGCACCACAACTGCGCTCGTCACCTTGAGACATAAGATGTTAAGTCTCATTTGCCCAGTAATTTCACTAGCTACGGCGCCCTTCAGACCGAAACACAGTAAGGGACTACGCGCACTTATTCAGCTCTTTTCAGCTTTTGTCCATAGAAAACAACAATTTTGTATGGAGACGTGTACACGTCGATTCAGCTTTCCGCGTCCATTCTGCGGCAAACCAGCATAAAATGAGGATAAATGTGTTTTTATTATGTGAATGCTATAGAGAGCGTTCGGCGCTGTTCCGCCGCGTACAGCGCTGTTCGCCGTCGAATGCGGCGGAACAGCTCTTTACAGGGATGGTTTGCGACTCCTTGTCGACAAGTTGCGACCTGTATTGATCCTGCATTGATTTGATGTAATCATTATGCACGCAAAGATTAAAGAGTGCAGACGTGATTTAAAGTTATTATTCTCATTCTTACAACGCCGTACGCGGCTGATAGAAGCAGAGCTGTATAAGTGACCAAAATCGTTCAGCGAAACGCGAATGGAGCTGAATAAGTGCGCGTAGTCCCTTATGCTTACACATTACTGCTTCACGGCAGAAATAGGTGCCGTTGTGGTATTTTGGTTTTTAAAGTGCCGTACTCACTATTTTTTATTGGGAGTCTGCTAAGGGCCTTCATTTATTGTCTGATTAGGTGTGACTTACACCAGATTTTGAGGTATCATGGATACCTTTACTTTTCATTTTTATAACTGACATTTATATATATTAGATACAAATTGCTTCTTATGTTTCAATTTTAATGTCGATGTGTGAGATACTGGACATTAAATTTATTGCTAAAAAATGTTTTCTCTTGTTATCTAATCTTAGAAATTTAAACTTTAAAGTCGAATAATTGATAGATATCGTGGAAGCTCTCGATCAACATACTAAGCTAACTAACAGACACGGGATAATAATAATATAGCGGTAGTAATAAAAAACTCTCATCGGCATTAGAAAGAAGAAGAAGAAGAAAGAAAAAAAAAGTTTATTCATGACGATATAGTACAATAAAACATAAAACAAAATTGAGAAATATTATTTTCTATTCGTCACAAAGTGGTCCCAACTCAGCATATTTGCTGGTTTTGAAAACCAGCGCTGGTCTTCCGTTGGGCCATTTGGTGACGTCGCCTTAAAGATAATTATATAGTAACTAATGCGTAGATTGAGTAAACAAGATAATGTATTAGCTTGTCAATTTCTGAAGTTTCTAACGTTCTGACTGACAAGTTGACAACTCTGTCAAATGTCAATCTGAGTTCGAAACATTAAAGTATTAAGTAATAATATGTGATCACAGATCAGTTTACAATTTACATTATTTATTCATTATTGTTTGTTTTTGAATTAAAAGTAACCAGATATATATAAGTAAAAACTACTAAAGTACGGTACCTACTCATAATTGCACTACTTAAATATACACGTTTCGTGTCATAAGACTTAAAAATGCGTTACGTGACCGCGTATTTGTTAGCTGTTTTGAGCGGAAAAGCGGCCCCAGCTGCTGCAGACATTGAAAAGATCATAAGCTCTGTTGGTATTGAGGCTGATTCGGAGAAACTAAAAAAGGTTATATCTGAACTCAATGGCAAGAGCGTTGAAGAATTGATGGCTGAGGGCCGAGAGAAGCTGTCCCCAATGCCAGCAGGAGATGCCGCAGCACCAGCAGCAGCTGCGGCTGAAGATAAGAAAGAGGAGAAGGAGGCGAAGAAAGAAGAGTCTGAGTCTGATGATGAGGACATGGGCTTCGGTCTCTTTGATTAAACTCATATTTATGATGGCGCGAACTACGCGGTTTTATATTCCAATATTTGGTTTAAGTGTAACTGTGTAGCTATGTTTCTATGAAATATAGTTTTCCAACAAAAAAAAATTGCGACAGGCCGACTTCTAAGTGACATCATACAGACGTCACATCCGTCACGTCTGTATGACGTCACATCCAGACATACACTTCAGAAATCACCAAAATAACTGACGACAGCGCACTGACTTCATGTCATGGTTCTGTTTAGCTTATGTTATGTTTAGCGCAGCAGATATACCAACCAGCTCTATTATTTAAGTACATAAAATATTTGTGAACGCTATTTTGTGTTTTGTGAGGCCGCTAGCTAGCATTGCACGTCTTTATTGCCTGAAGCAGAACAAGCTACATCAATATAGATATGAAAGCCACAAATTTGAGTGATCTGAGAAAAATAAATCATCATCCTGCCTAATGGAAAAAATATTATGTCAAACGATCATATAAACAATTTCGTATCACTCTGAACAATGACGTTCTATTTACATATGGACATTTCATTAGCAGTCTCATAGCGGTACGGCAAAAGTGTGCTTGAAGACAATGTGAGCACACTTTTCTTCTTAGTCGGGTGTCAACTGTGTCTCAATCACCAAGCCTAAGTGTAATAAATAAGTGGTCAATTAATATGTTATTGACGTATAAAAAAGATGGTGTAACTTATCACTGGTAAATTTATTTTATTTACAAAAACTTGGTTTGCAAAAAGCGTAAATAGCATTAAGGAGTAATAAATAAACACAAAAACCAATAAATGAACATACAAACTTTCGCCTTTATAATATAAGTGTGATTTTTAATTTAAAAAAAATGTAAAAAACCTCTGACTGAATCAGGAAATAGGGACAGACTAGCAAATGTAAAACTTATAGCAACCCTCTTTTTGTTAGGGTATAACATAAATACCTACTGATGGCACTGTCCAAATCGGGTACTAAATTCAACATGCGCAGCTTAAACTGAAAAAATGTTCACATTGCTGCCTATAGACTAATAATAATTCATTTCGTCATTGACTCTGAAAGAATTTTGTTTTTCTTGATAAAATGTGTCGTTTGTACTTTTCTGTACCCTAACAATGTGTGTACAAAATTCCACGATGATTCGTTGAGCAGTTAAGGCGAGAAAATGTAACAAATAAATATACATTTCCGTTTATAACATTAGCTAGGATTGACAAAAGCCATACAAAGCCTATAGATACAAACGAATTGATTAACGAAATGAATGGAGTCAGACAAAATCCCAAAGACTTCTAAGGTCGGCAACTCTCTTGTGATTCCTCTGATAACCATCAGCAGAACCGTATGCTCGTTTGTCCTCCTCTTGTAAGATATATGATATTTATAAATCTCAAATAAAATAAAATATTATGAACGATGTGGAACTCGTTAGTAGAACCTGTAGATGAAGCCACCACCTGAGTGTTGAACAAAGCATACAAGATTTTATGACGATACGTCACTCGAATGGTTAGCTCAGTTGGAACAGCACTCGCACAGAACGCGAGAGGTCGAGGGTTATCACTTTAAAAACATAACAATTTTTTTATAAATCTGTTAATTAATTTTATTATTATTAAGAAAAGTTTAAATTTTAATTCAAATAAACATAATGCTAAATTATGTGAAGATAAGATTTGAAATTAAATGAAATAAAATAAAACGAAATGAAATGAATTTTATTTAGTGTCTTCTATTCGGCTTGGTTAAATTTATAATTTGCAAAAAATAATCAAATCAATTTAACAATAATTAAAACTTTCCCATACAAAATTCAACATCGATGGGTCTTGTTTTAAAAATTTATGCTAAAAAGCACATAACATTTATTTATCATGCCTCTTTCAGTTGAAGAATGTGCTAGGATCATGGCTTTTCTGGAACTAGGTATCAGTATGCGTCGCACTGCAAGAATTGTGGGTGTGACGGTACGAACGGACCAGAAGGTAAAGCGAAGGTACGAAGAGACTGGACACCATCTGAGGAGACCTTGTAATGGCAGACCCAGGTGTACCAGTGCCCGAGAAGATCGTTATATTATTTCTACTGTGTTAAGAAATCGCCACCAAAATGCAGTTGAAGTCCAGCAACAGCTACTTCAGACCCGGAGGGACTACATTAGTGACAGTACAGTGAGAAGAAGACTTGCTGAAGCAAATTTGAAACCCCGAAGACTAGCGAGTGGCCCAAAACTCGAGAGACAGCATCGAGTAGCGAGACTGCGATACGCCCGTGAACACATACAGTGGGATCAAGAAGAATGGTCAAAAATTTTGTTTGCAGATAAGTCTCGATTCTCCCTTTACACTTCTGATGGAAGGCGTGTGTTTAGAGCGATACCTTCAAGCCTGCATCTCAGAAAGAGTCCAATACGGTGGAGGCAGTGTACATGTATGGGCTGGCATATCTTCAAAAGGCTCAAGAGATTCTCAATGAGTATGTAGGGCCGTATTTAGCAAATATGGGTGATGGATCGATGCTTATGCATGATAATGCCCGGCCACACACGGCTCATATCGTACAAGAGTATATTCAGGAGGTCGGTATCAGAGTGATGGCTTGGCCATCAAGAAGCCTGATCTCAACCCGATTGAACACGCCTGGGATGAGCTTGGGAGGCTAGTCAGAAATCGCAGACCACCACCTACTACCCTCAGGGCACTAAAGCAGGCCCTGGTAGAAGAATGGGAGAATATTCCCCAACATCGGCTCCGAAACCTAGTGTTCAGTATGCCAAACCGGCTCGAAGCTGTAATCAGAGCTTGAGGAGGCAGTCTCCTTCCCACAAGCACACAGCCGGTCTGAGGTTCGAGTCTCCTTAGGAGACGCCCCGCGACTGTTGTTGCGTAGTCTCACGGCCTCCACGGCCCACGTCCTACTTCGCTGTGAAAGCCAGGGCTGCTAACAGCACAGAGGTTTTAGTCGGTATGGGGCGTCCGCTTACGCGGACACTCGAGTCCGACATATAACGCCCCGTTCCGGGGCGTAAATACGTAACAGTATTTCCTCCTCTCAAAACAAAAAAAAAAAAAAACAAAAAAAAAGAGGAGGCAATACAAAAAAAACATTAAAAATTTAAATTTAAACATTAAAAAGTTGATTTTTTTTACACTAAACTAAAAATGTCTATTTTCATTGTTTTATCTTTTTTAAGTTAAAAATGTTACTAATGTATAATTTTAGTTTCTAAGAATTAAAGCCTATAATATTTGCAGCAAAACGTTTTTAATCTTAAATCTCTACCTTCTATAGTTAAGGAAAAAAATTTATTTGAAAAAGTGTGATACTTACTTTTGCAGGCCAGTGTATATATAAAAATGAATTGCTGTACTTTTCGTTAGTCTCGCTAAAACTCGAGAACGGCTGGACCGATTTGGCAAATTTTAGTCTTGAATTATTCGTTGAACTTCAGAGAAGGCTTGAAAGGTGAATAAATATGAAATGCTCGGAATTACATAAAAACAACAATATTGTTTTTCCTTTGATGTGTCCCGCGTCGTTCAAAAATCAAATTGAAAGAATAGTTTAAAATGAATAACTAATTAGAATCTTTATATCTTTCTCAGGAGGTATAACAAACATAATTTTAGTTACCTATAGTTGGTAGATTTTATGTACGATTTAATATTTGTTAGGTCTGAGAATCGGTCGTCATCTATTTTTTATACCCCAAAATTTTTAAAACTTGATTTTTCTTTTTACTTTTATGGCAATACAACGTTTTGCGGGGCCAGCTAGTCAACAATAGAAATTTTTATTTTATTGTTATTATTTCACTATTACTTACAAAATAATGTGAGCGAAAAAAGGAATTATTTTTTCTTTAATGACTGATTATACCAATGAGGTGTTTTCATTGCAATTAAATTTCATATCTCGTTGAATTTATTATATTTATTTAAACCATATTATTATCAAGAGAAATAATAGTAGACACTGTTTTACCAGCGGTCACCAAACACAATTTAGTAATAGTAGAAGCTGTCTGTTCAAGCTCTATTTGGAAATAAAATATAACAAACGACTCCTGAAGGATCGAAAATTTCAGCATGTATCAGCTGAAATAAATGAATTATAACTACAAAAAATCTAGCCCACTCACATTAAATACATAATTATTGTATTTAATAATGGAATCACTTGTGGCTGTAATTGCGACGGCCGCCTTATTGAAGGTAGCTACTGAAAATCAGTGTTAGGTGATACCCAACTAATATGCTGAGTAGCAAACCTTTTTGGGACATAACACTGCAAGCACAACCTTATTATGTTGGTATAGAATAAGCCTTACTTTAGTTTTTAATGTATATTAGTTTTTATTAGTTTAGGCATATAATAGCAATTTTTTAGATAAGTTTTTTCATATTATTTGTTATTATATTTTGTAAATGTTCACGTGTATTTGTAGTGTTTGTTCTAAATAAAGATATACTTACTTACTTACATTCTCTTGCAACACAGAAGCGTTTCGAGCTTTTCAGAAAGGTATACTCCTTTTTTTTCAAGGTATGCATGTCGTATGGTCCTGGAAACACCGCACAAAGAACCTCATTCCATAGCTTAATTGTCCCGTGTACGTGTATTTTGAAATCAATGTACTTTGAAAATACATCTTAAGTCATTTATCGACAATGTAAGACATAATAAAATAACGGAAATACTTCATCCATTTAATATAGACAAAGATAATTTTTAATCAGAGTTAATTATTTTAATAATGGGATGTATCTCATTTCCATTATTTTAAAACGTACTCAGAACTTGAGCAGATTGAAATTGGAATCAAAGTTAATGGAACTGTACTCAGTGATAAGAATTGTCGTTAGCTTGAACCACGGCTCAACAAAAGATACGACTTCAAAGAACAAATAACGCACACGACAAAAGCACAAAGTACTGGTAAAGTAAAATTGAAGAGCTTTTGACATATAGGGATATCAAACAAAAACTCCGATGGAAACTCAGTCAGTACTTCGGTGCCGAAAGTTGAACCTTATGGCTCTAGATGACCCACGAGATGACCTGAAACGCAGTAGCCTTTTATATGTGGCTGTACCGCCGAATGCTTAATACATCATGAGATGATAAATTATTAAATCTTTCGTGAGACATTATTAACTATACATTTTTAAAACGGCTTCACTCGCGATCAATCGGGGTTGATCTAGTAGTCAAACAAGATTCTGGCTCAGTGTTGGACTGGACGCGACCGCGAACTTACCACACTCACCCAAAAAAAGGACCTCCATTTGTTCGATACTATCGGTCAGTCAGTACCTACACCGATGAACGTTATTGAAGCCGTTTTAAATTTATCGTGAGATATCTCAGAAAATAAGTATAATAATTAATGAACATTAACAGTACGATAAAAAACAAGAAACAGATACCGAAACTTTGTCTCGACAGTTGTATTTTCTTTGAATAACGCAAGCTTTACATATTTTGAGTTATTGAAATGTAAAATTCTTTAGGCGTGCTGAGCACTTTATTTTGTGAGAATTCAATGAGACTGAGCTGTACCCATTTGGATATGTAACGCTCGTTCGTATAAAGTTCGAGGTTCGAGTAGACTAAGGTCTGACTAAGTGCAACTCGCTTGTTAAGTATAGTATTTCGTATTTTAATAGGAATGTACTATTTTTTATGACACTAAGGGACGAGAAGAGCAGGACGTTCAGCTGATAGTAATTGATACGTCCTACCCATTACAATGCAGTGCCGCTCAAGATTATTGAAAAGTCCTAAATTCTGAGCGGTAGGTACCTACTACAATTTCAATTTCGTCTCCTTGAGACTGTGCTTCTATTAACCTCGCATTGATAAAGTTTTCACTTCTGTCTGTCTTTGTCTGTGCCAGACAATAACTGGAATTCTGTTTCCTCAGACATCGCATTCCATATGGTAAGATAATATTAATTTAAAAATATAGCTAGAAGTGAATTGCGGCAATTCCGTCCCTGGACGTAAACAGTTAGGACTCGGTGGATGCCCGGATTCCCCGCTTACTCTGTAGGAGACAAAGCTGTGCTGACACGGGGCAAAAGGCTTAAACCACCCTCCTCTACAGTCGCTGTGGACTACTGTAACATCAGGGGGCTTCGATCAAATTTGAATGCCGTCCACTTCCATTCGAAGACGACAAAGCCAGCGCTGTACTTTTTGATGATATATCTCGCCACTGATATCCTCTCTGGCTAATAACACTCATCTCTCCAAACCAGTGTATAAACTGGAATACTTCTTTATACCACGGGCTGGTGAGTGCGATTACGTCAGGAAGAATGTCTGTTCTGGACCCCCTGAGTATCTTTGAAGGACATAACCTATCCAATCTCTGGTTGCACGCAGACTGCAATGACCATCCGCAAATCTGCGCATGCCTATTTAGATCGTATAGTGGTAATAGAGAGACTAAGCGGCTCCTTGAGCACAACGGTATGGCTACAGATTACATTACGACTTCGCTTTAGCATAATATAGTTTGTCACAACTGGGTATGGCACCGACGCGATTCCCAATCGTAGAAAATTATACACCTTCACTGTTGGGCTTTCTGTTCTGTTGGTCAACCACGATTCTGGACGGCTACCTAGTTTCCGTCCTAACCCTCATTTGGGGACACTGAACCGGGGCGCCTAACACGATTCCACTTTTTAGGTTGTCGCCACGTGTAGCACTATAGGTCACCCGATCCCTAAGGAATGGCTAATAATGGAATGGAATAAAAAAAGACAATAGTGCAGCCCATTGCTATTACTTTTCTCCAAAACTATGGAGTAAATTATCAGCCGCCCACTTTTGGAATAACTAAAGGAGCGCCAGCTGATCAGAGTTTGATAGTACGGTTTCTGTATCACCTATAATTGGGTGCATGCGGAATAGTAAAAGGGAGTTGCTGCTGTTTGCTGTGAGTGGAACGTGGTTTGAAATTATCCACGACCCGTAGTAACACACTTCAGATATGGTGCCAGCATCTACTATTGAAGAGGATATAGGATAGGATGCGCCTTCCGAATACATCCAATGGTAAAATCAGGGGTGCTCAAACGGTCGATCCCGATCGACCTGGCGATCGCGAGTGCGTTTTGAATCGATCTCGAGAAAAAAATCCGATATATTCACAGATTTGTTTTATTTATTGATTTAGGTAACTAACATTTTTTCAATCCACAATTAAGCCAGAATAACCCCCTCATAACTTTCATTTATCGAAATAATCCCCTGCTAGCGGCAAAAGGCGACGAACGCACGGTATTTGTCAAACAAAATCCGAAAAACCAATTGACTCGCAATTTTGAATAATTATTATGAGTTTTTTCATTGACATGCATTTTATAAGTCAACTAATAAAATGCATAATGTGCGCAAAACTAACATGCATGTCACGATGCACCTACCTAGACGACAATCCTTCATCATACATACTTACAGGCTCTCAGAGTCGATGGATCGTAGTCTAACAATTTTGAGGTAGATCGCCAGCAATTCAAGCTTGAGCACTCCTGGGTTAAATCATTTGGTTCTAGTTCCGAGAGATGAGATATCTCTTTTGAGAGGCGAGAGGCTGAACTTACGCCATAAGCCTTGAACGCCTGAATATAGACGCTACCACTACGAATTCATGACAAAAATATAAAAAGATTTCAATAAATTCAGATAGACAACAATACTTATAGAAAAAATAAAATGTTAAACATGTTCTATCCCAACAGCTTGTACACTGACCAGCTGTCATAACTGTCAAATAGAGAAGTATTAAGTATTTATGTCAAGTTAAATTTTCTCGTCTGGCATCACTGCCGGGTGTGTTGCGGTGGAAGTGTTTTGTATCTGTAAATCCCTGTTATATTTTAATTGTAAACAATGTGTTTTATAAATTAATAAGACATGTAACAATAAAAACCATAAAAGTTCAATCTAATGTTTATATTGAAGTAATTTTATAAGTTTTACATTAATGTGAGGTTTTGTGGCTTTGTCTTCGTGTGTGACAATATCTTCAAAATGGCGCATCAACTGGCACCGTCTGTAAATTGTTCATTAGATGATATTGACCTCGGTGCATTAAAGGTATTTATTCTTAAAGGACTAGTTAATTTTATTTATTGTTATAATTTTATCCTGACTATTTTCCTATAAATCTGAACAGAGGGCAATGATCTCACAGGGTGTGAATCATAGGGAAGGTTTTGTTAAGTTTACTTGAACCAACTGCATACTTTATACTTTAATTGCATTTGTGCAAATAAATCAGCAGTATATATTATCTTCCAGGATCCTGCAGGAATATTTGAACTCATAGAAGTTGTGGGAAATGGTACTTATGGCCAAGTATATAAGGTATGTACTTGTGAATTTGTTATCAGCACATTTCTAATAAACTCTAAACTAAAATTGTATAATTGTCTTAAATTGTATGTTCTATAGCTTGTTAAGAAACCTCTCAAAGTTGTAAATATATTGTAATTATACTTAATATTATTGTGTTAAGAGTATAGATAGATATTGCTTATACATCCCTCTTCTCAGAGTCACTTATTAATGTCAATGAACATAATTAATTTTAATCTGGCCTTTCTAAAGAGCAGTGAACTTTCATTAATTATATTTTTCTTTATACTATTTATTCCTTGTCTATTATTGTATGATTTTTAGCTTAATTATTACAATGAAATTTAAGTTTCTATAGAATATTTTATGCTCTAAATACTTTAAAGTTGATATATTAGTATTTTTATTGATTTGAGAATTTGAAGAATTACTTACATAGTGGTGCAGCTTGAATTTTTCACATATTCTAATTATTTTCAAAAGTTTTTATTTAAATTATATTACTTACAAATCTTATCAAAAAACAGGGACGCCATACAAAAACTGGTCAACTTGCTGCCATCAAGGTGATGGATGTTACCCAGGATGAGGAAGAAGAGATAAAATTAGAAATAAATGTATTAAAGAAATATTCTAATCATCGCAACATTGCTACTTACTATGGTGCTTTCATTAAAAAGAGTCCACCGGGGAAAGATGATCAACTTTGGCTTGTTATGGAATACTGTGGTGCTGGTGTGTAATTTTCATTGTATCATGTAATGTTCATCTAAGTTACATTCATGGAACTAAACTTTGTATTGGAATAATGTTAGTTAAATTACTTAATCATCATTTAATAAATATTTAAAATAAATATGTATTATTTAAATGGAATTAATAATGGTGAGATACAATTTACCTAACAATTTTCATATTTTAGGATCTGTGACTGACTTAGTTAAATCAACAAAGGGTCAGTCTCTAAAAGAAGAGTGGATCTCATACATTTGTCGAGAAATACTCAGAGGGCTTAGCTATTTACATTCAAACAAAGTCATTCATCGTGATATAAAAGGTCAAAATGTTTTATTGACTGACAATGCTGAAGTGAAATTAGGTGAGTGCATAAATGTATAATAATAACATTAAATAATTATGACTATGTTCAAAAGAGGGGGGCAGACATAACAGACCTCCATTTGCCACAGTCCTGAATTCTTTTACTGACTTTTTCCATCTGTGTCACTCTATATAAGCTCTATTACTCATAGTAAGTACTCTTGTCCTGAGTCTTTTAAGTACCTATGTCTTTGGTTATGGAATGTCTAGGTGGACAATTAGAACAGATATTATCATTGTCCACATTTGATCAAATTTTAATTTTACTAACTTGACAAAGCTACCACAAATTTTATTTTTAAATAACAGTCACAACAGTTAATTTTATATATGAATAAGAAAGTAACAATGAACGAAGCTCACATAATATGAAAAGGCATTTATTTTTGCTCAAAATGTATTCCTTTCAAATAATTTATGATGTTAATGTAAGCACTTCCACCAATGGAAACAAATTATGCACTGAGAGACAAGAAGAGTTGCAAGAAACTCTACCAGTATTCTCTTTTTGTCATTTAAGGTAATTGCTATATTTAACATGTGTTTACAATTGTATGCAGTTGATTTTGGAGTGTCCGCACAGCTGGATAGAACGATAGGCAGAAGGAACACATTTATTGGGACACCATACTGGATGGCACCAGAAGTGATTGCGTGTGATGAAAATCCAGAAGCAACATATGATAATCGCTCTGACCTTTGGTCCCTTGGTATCACTGCCCTCGAAATGGCAGAAAGTCAACCACCACTATGTGATCTACATCCAATGAGAGCTCTCTTCCTCATTCCCAGGTACAAACAATACAAAATTATATTTGAATGAAAATAATTTTTTCTCATGAGTCATTCTCTTAATTAGATGAATGTTAGTTGTCTTATAAAGTTATTAATATAAACCTGTTTGCAAACACGGGCTAAACTGCTAAGAACCTCAAGATTCAATCTAAAGTAATATTATAAAGAGAAGGCTTTTTTGTATGTATGTTTGTAATGCTGAAAACCAAAGACACAGTGATATAGGCTATATTACATTTTCAAAAATAATAGGGAGCCCTAATAAAAATGCAATAATATAACCTAATGTGTGAATAAAATTGTCATAAAAAATCTGTCATCGCATGTGGTGCGGAAACTATTGATGATAGAACATAAAATGTTCTACAGTATTATAGAACATATCAATATGTACAAAAAAGTCCACAATAGTATTTGTCCAACTACTGTAGTTACGCCACGATAACTACTTTTTTACATTTTAAAAGTTGAAACAATTGCCTACATCTAATATATAAAATTCTCGTGTCATGGTGATAAACTTTGAACTCCTCCGAAACGGCTTGACCGATTCTCATGAAAGTTTGAGTGCATATTGGGTAGGTCTGAGGACAACATCTAATTTTCATCCCCCTAAATGTTAAGGGTTGGTCCACACGAAATTTTTTTTTTTTAATTTTTTTGACATTTTAAATTTGTTCGATTATGAGTCAGCATTAAAAATACATACAACTTCAAATTTTCACCCATCTACGATGAACAGTTACTTTTGTATCGCGATTTTAATATCGGCAATACAACGTTTGCTGGGTCAGCTAGTATTATATAATAATTTGTATTTTAAGTAAGGGTTGTTAAAAAATATTTGTTTGTACTTTAATAATTTAATAATCAGGCAATAGGTTATTTACATCTTGTCGATATTACTTAGTATACAATTAAATATGAAATTGATAACACATTTTTGTTCAATTCCATGAATTGCATTATTTGTTTATGATATCAAATACATTATTGTTTAATATTATATTGTTATAGTTCTTCTATCTATCAGCAGAATTTTTTGATAAGGATGAATAAACATAATATTATCCTTATCTGAAAGTATAGTTGTTGTTTTGGCGAAGTAGACTATGATGGCAACATGTTATTGTTACAGAAATCCTCCTCCGAGGTTAAAATCGAAAAAGTGGACCAAGAAGTTTCATGGTTTTATTGAGACTGTTCTTGTAAAGGATTATCATCAGCGACCGTATACTGAACAATTATTAAGACAAGCATTTATAAGGTATGTTATCAATTATTTTAATTATTAGAAATTATCTATTTTTTAGTTAAGCGCAACTTATTTTCCTTTTCCACTTTAAATGTGAATAAGAGGTCTTTAATTACATGGCTTCCTTTCATGGTGAAAGTCATTCATGATATACAGGTGTCCCAAAGTTATGGGACATGAAGGGAATGTACCTTAAATATCGAAGATAGGCTATTTTACTGAAAGAAGACTTTATGTTATTTTTAAAAGTTAGTACTTCTGCATTCAAAGATTTTTTAAAAATTACTTGCCTCATCTGGGAATCGAACTGACTGAAATATAAAAACACCCCTACTTTTATAATGCCAATCGAAAGAATGGCCCAAAACTAATAACTTAAGTAACATAGTATTTTAAAAGAAAGGAATAACGTAAAATGTATGTTTTCCTACTTGGATTGGTACGAATGGACCGA
This sequence comes from Leptidea sinapis, assembly GCF_905404315.1. Lineage (NCBI taxonomy): Eukaryota > Metazoa > Arthropoda > Insecta > Lepidoptera > Pieridae > Leptidea > Leptidea sinapis. Next base: position 5,987,071 of record NC_066287.1, on the reverse strand, counting down.
TTAGATGGCCGGCCAGATTCCCGGACCTTACACCATTAGATTTCTTCTTATGGGGATACGTGAAAGATATGCTATACAAAAAACGATACGAGAACGTGGGCGAGTTACAAACAGAATTGTGCCAAATCATATCGAGTATTCACCATAAAATGATAAGAAAATCAACAGGCAGCTGCGATTTGCGTAAGACAAGAGGGATCACATTTTGAGCAGTTAATTAATTTGCAAAAAATACCCACTTAATTGACTACTTTCTTTTAAAATACTATGTTACTTAAGAAGAGTTATTAGTTTTTGACTATTCTTTCGATTGGCATCATAAGAGTAGGGGAGTTTTTTTTTGTTACATTTAAGTCGGATCAATTCCCAGACGAGGCAAATAATTTTAAAAAAATCTTTGAATGCAGAATTACTAACTTTTATAAATAACATAAAGTCTTCTTCAGTAAAAGATATTTAAGGTACTTTCCCTTCATGTCCCATAACTTTGCGACATCCTGTATATTGATCTACTACTTGTACTTACCCTGAAATAATATGAATTTGCCTTTACTGTTGCTATCAAGTATACTATCATAACATGCATTTATAAAGAAGCATCATAGGGGTGCTGCTTTATAGATAAAAAAATCTATAGAAATAGTAATAGGCCTTATTAAGTATGCTGTTCCCAAAGGCCTGAGTACACAGTTTGCAAAGGCCTTACTAAGTACACAGTTGCCATCTTTCACAACTTAACATAACTTCTCACAAGTCAATATCTATCGGGGACCCAGTGCTCTGTGAATGGCTGGATCACTTGGCGTTGCGTAGAGACGTCGCTTCATTGTGCGTCTTCTAACGCATTTATCACGGGGAGACCACCGAATTCCACCTTCGCACGACACGCCATAAATTAGGATATCATCCCCACCATCTGTATGTGTGGCGGTCCTCCACTGTGCACTTTTCAAGGAGCATTCTTCCACGTACTACAAAGCTATGGAATTGTGCGGTGTTTCCGGGACGATACGACATGGGTACCTTCAAAAAAAGCGCGTACACCTTACTTAAAGGCCAGAAACACTCCTGTGATTCCTCTGGTCTTGTAAGAGAATGTGGGTGGCGGTGATCGCTTAACACCAGGTGACCCGTACGCTCGTTTGTCATCCTTTCTCCATAAAAAAAAAATATAACACTTGTGGCTTTGGATGTAACTACACAATCACCACTTTGTCATACATAATTGCTATGAATGGTGTTTAACATCTCAAACCACTAGATTTATGACCTTCCATCTTGTTTTCCAACGACTAGAATTTAATTTCAGTTGAAGTTTGTTCAGTTGTAAAAATATTTAATATTTATAAAATATTCCAGAGATCAACCAACAGAGAGGCAAGTAAGGATACAGTTGAAAGACCACATTGATCGATGTAAGAAGCGTAAGCAAGACAATTCTGTACGTGAGGACTACAAGTACTCAGGTTCTGAAGGTGAAGAGGAAGATAATGCAATCGCTGGTGAACCTTCCTCTATTGTACACAATGCACCGCACCAGGGAGGTGATACCCTGCGCAGAAACTTCCAACAGATTCAGGAGGGCAGGTCAGTACAAAATAATGGACATTCTATAAGCCTTTTTAAGTATTCATCTTGATCATTTTCAATTATCTAGTTGTAGTTATTGAAGGCACCCAATTTTTATTGTGTTGATTGATTTAATGTATGCATTTATTTATTTATTTATTTTATTTATTTATTATTACAAGGAAACATAACAAACACATCACAAGAACTGAACAATATAGGAAAGATGGTATGTTAAAATATAAAATGTAATTAATATAATAATATAAATGCATTAGTTAATGGTATAATATTAAGGAGCTAGTGTGTAAAATGTGGCTGACTTTTTGTTTGATCAGAGGTGGCTAAGTAATACAATGGTCATCAATGTTTGTTTAAGCACAGCTGAAAAACAAGTATTTATAATATGTTATGTTTTTAAAAACAAATTTTTATGAACGATGCGGGATTAGAGTTGAACAAAGCAAACAGAATTTTATAACGAGGCGATACTCGAACGGTTAGCTCAGTTGGTTAGAGCACCGGCACGGAACGCCGGAGGTCGTGGGTTCGAATCCCGCATCGTTCATAAAATTTTGTTTTTCAAATTTTATTTAAATATTTATAATTTTATAAAAATATATGAGCTACAATTCACTTCATTACTTTGAATATCAATCTGTGTGAAATATATCTATTAGTTCTACAAATTAAACAAATGATTTAAGCCTTCTTTAGTGTTAATACCGCCAATATAATAATAACATATTGGCGGAATTAACACTGAAGGAGACTTAAATCATTTGTATAATTATGGATTTCCGCAAAGTAACGCCTAATTCAATAAATTTTCTACAAATTAAAATAATTCATTTCAGAGCTGCAGAGGCGCAACAACCTCAACCGCCTCCGAAACGCAACAGCAAACGTGAGGAACGTGAAGAGATTCCAGGTAGTTTATTTCATAATTTACTTTTCAACACACTCACTCGTAAAGTGAGCTTTATCACATGGTTATAAGGGCCATAAACCGAACTATAACACACTAGTGCATAATAGAATTATCCCTACAAAGTTAAATTTGCAAATTTATATACAATACTAGATGCCCCGACAGACGTTGTTCTGTAGATAGTGAAAAAACAACTGTTTTATATTTCAAAACATCAAAAAATATTTCGTAAATATGCTCCCTGTTGTTATAATGAAATTGTTTCACAGCGGAACTGTCAAACCGTGCGTCACTAAATTCTCTCATAGAAAATATGTCCATACAAAACAAATATTGAAAATAAAAATATTTATGGGGCCAAATCGAAATAAAAACTACCCTATCTCTCAAGTTGGACCAAACTGCACTCCATGAAGTAATCACCATTAAAATCCGTTCATTAGCTTAGGAGTCCATTGAGGACAAACATTGTGACACGAGATTTATATATATTAAGATTTTGTTATAATATATATGCTACTTATCACTAAAATTATAATTTTTATGTAGGCTTTACATGGCTATATGGTAATCAATAATCTTATATTTGGTGCATTTAATTGCATTTAAAAAACTTGCGCGCCTTTTCCTTTAATTGTCATATTTTCCTTGTATTGTATTTGTTGATTTATGCAATACATTTTTTTTTATGGAATAGGAGGACAAACGAGCGTACCTGGTGTTAAGTGATCACCGCCGCCCACATTCTCTTGCAACACCAGAGGAATCACAAGAGCATTGCCGGTCTTTAAGGAAGATGTAAGCGCTTTTTTTGAAGATACCCATGTCGTATCGTCCCGGAAACACCGCACAAGGAAGCTCATTCCACAGATTTGTAGTCCGTGGAAGAAAGCTCCTTGAAAACCGCACTGTGGAGGACCGCCACACATCCAGATGGTGGGGATGATATCCTAATGTTTGTTTTCGTCTTACTCGTTCTCCAAAAATGTGTTGAATAAGTGCGTATGAAACTCGTGAGCAACTTATTCACTAGACATTCGGCCGATTTACGCCCTCGCCTACGCCTCGATTTGCAACCCACAGCCTTGTGTATAGTGAGCAACTTACCTCTCTTGTATTATTATATAGTACTAGCTGACCCGACAGGCGTTGTTCTGTAGATATAGAAAAAAATACTGTTTTATTGAAATTTGCCAATAATATTTCAAAACATCAAGAATTATTTCGTAACATAATTATTATGCTCCCTGTTGTTATAATGAAATTGTTTCACAGCAGAACTGTCAAACCGTGCGTCAATAAATTCTCTCGCAGAAAATATGTACATACAACACAAATAATGGAAATAAAAATAATTATGGGTCCCAAATCGAAATAAAAACTATCCTATCTCTCAAGTTGGATTAAACTGCACTCCATGAAGTAATCACCATTTAAATCTGTTCATAAGTTTAGGAATCCATCGCGGACAAACAACGTGTCACGTAATTTATATATATTAAGATTACACTTGAGATTTTTATGATTATTTTTTTAGACACCACTCCTTGGCCCATGCTGACTACTTCGTCTATCACACTGTAGATATAATAATAGGAAATATCTGAATGATATCCCAGAAACCACCCTGATGCAAGTTCAACAAAATATAGAAATATTGTTACAGTTAAAATTTATTAGGAGGTTTGTTACAAGAGTGTGTGTGGCAGTGATCACTAACCTTTTTACTTCTATGCTACTATTTGATAAAAAAAAAATACAAACAGTTTATTCAACTGTTTGAAACCCTACCGGAGTTGTGGAATGTCATAAATGCAGACTACAAAAACGAATGTAAAAGAAATGAATCGATCGTCTTTTGTCTATATACTAATACGAAACGTGTCTACTCGAATCTATTGAGGGTGTAGTATGACCAGTTGATTAAATATTTTTTTTTATGACAATAAGGGTCGAGACGAGCAGGACGTTCATCTGATGGTACTTGATGTGGCCTGCCCATTAGAATGTTGGTTTGAATTTTTCAAATATCTATTTATAATGACATCTGTTGGTTATACTGTTATTTTACATGAGGTGTGTGATTCCTGACCACTATTCTTGTAACTGTAATAATTTTGACTGTCTGATTATTTTGTTATTAATTTATTTTAATCGTTACACTCATAGAGCCTGGACCACCGGCGAGGCCATCCATACCACAAAGACTGATTGTAGTACCGGATCCACAAGCACAACAGCCTAACAGATATAGGTAAAGCATTCCTTGATTATTTAAGAACGCCAGTATTTCTTTATAAGTAATTTAGTATTATTATTTTAGGTTATGTAAAATTATTTTTTTTTATGGAAAAGGAGGACAAACGAGCGTACGGGTCACCTGTTGTTAAATGATCACCGCCGCCCACAATCTCTTTGCCGTTGCCGGCCGTTAAGGAAGGTGTACGCGCTTTTTTTGAAGGTACCCATGTCGTATCGTCCCGGAAACACCGCACAAAGAAGTTCATTCCACAGCTTTGTAGTACGTGAAAAAAAGCTCCTTGAAATCCGCACTGTGGAAGACCGCCACAGATCCAGATGGTGGGGATGATATCCTAACTTGTGGCGTGTCGTGCGAAGGTGGAATTCGGCGGCAGGAATCAGGTTAAACAGCTCTTCGGAACACTCCCCGTGATAAATGCGGTAGAAGACACACAATGAAGCGACATCTCTTCGCAACGCCAAGTGATCCAGCCAACTAACTTGGCAACTAAAGCTCACTTGTAAGTAAAAGATTGATCGATTCGAGTCAGGCATCATCCATAAATTTTGGTATAAATTTGATTTGTGTATATATTTTATCCCAGAAGTTAGGGGATTTCACTTGACTTTTTATTAAATCAGTGAATGCTTAAAATGACTGCGGAAACTCTCACAACATGCAAGTTTTAATAATTATCAAAATTTAACAAACACTTCATTGGTAATTATTTGATCATTTGACAATGAATTCCTTAATTTTTCCGTATGGCCGTCATTGCTATTGCATATAAATCTGTCGATATCCGGAGTGTTACGAATGTAAGTTGTAATGTTTATGTATGTATTGAAAAGGTGCATTGGCATCAACATTTCTATATATTATTCCTTTAGATTTCTATGGGATCTTTGTGAGCTTGTATGTTAGAATTTTACTGTAGATTGTTCTGTATCTAGTTAATAGTTTTCTGGATGGTACAACCTGCCTTTTTCAGTTTTATCCAAATGTTCCTAGTTTTCTTGAGTGCTAAATCCGCCTATATTTGTCTTTGAACAATTCGACACGTGTTTCGCCTCGGCACTAGACATCCTCAGGAAATGTTGACTCGCCAAACTCTGGCACGAGACATCGAAACTCAAAACACTTGGATAATTATGGATTTCGGCTACCTACCTAATAATGTCTACTTCAATAAATTATTTCAGTTTTATTTTGTGAATCACCCCAGTACTTACTCTTTCTTAAAATAAAAAAAAATATCAGTGGTACGTAAAAGTGGCGCTAATCACCATCAAGTGATCTCTGTGCACGACCTTACACAACTGACAATAGACTCAACCAACTCAATACCTTTACATTACACCCTGATTTGAATATTATTATTATAATATCTACATTATTCATTTCTGTTTTAATAAATTTAATTTATATTGCTCTCTAGGCCTCTACCACCAACACCAAAATCATCGGGTTCATCAAACAGCTCTGAGAGATCAAACAATGGCACCCCACCATCCAGTGGGCCCCAGCCCCCCCAAAGGGGATCCCATCACATGTTTAAGCCAATGGTATGTTTCAAACTATATAATATATTATTCTTAAAGGCTTGTCAATCAATAGAAAATATTTGATAATACTTAGGTGACCTATTGCTTCACAAAAGTGTTTTATTTTTTAGTGAAGTCCAGTATTAGTGAGGATTAGTCATCTATGATTCCTCACTAAATGTCATTCAAATTCGGTATTTAACAGCATTTTCGAATATGGATCTCAAATTTTATACTCAGTTTACATGGTTCAGTTGCGAAGTATATTAAAACTGTATTTTTATATGAACACCATCTATAAAAAAATGTGCTAAATAGTTATTGTGCTAGTGTGTGTGTTGTGCAAGTGCTACTCATAGTCGGTTTGTAACACCAATAAATTTACTTTCCGCTTGTCTTGTATGATAATGGCGCAACGTGGTTAAAATACGAACATATACTACATCTTTCGTCTAGTTATTAAAGTGAGATAAATGTATTCAGCCAAAGCACTTCCAAAACTAGGTTGAATCATATTTTATGGAAGTTAAAAATTCTTTAAGGAATACGCACAGCCCTTTATATTAACCTTTGAAATTCAGGTTTTTTCTTTTGTTATTGAAGGGAGGACAAACGAGCGTACGGGTCACCTGGTGTTAAGTGATCACCGCCGCCCACATTCACGTTTCAACTCCAGAGGAAGTATTGCCAGCCTTTTAAAAAAGTGTACGCGCTTTTTTTTAAAAGATGCACATGTCGTATCGTCCTAGAAACACCGCACAAGGAAACTCATTCCACAGATTGGTTGTACGTGGAAGAAAATTCATTTATAACCACACTGGTTATCTAATTATTTAAAAAAATAGTCAGTTTCAGCATAAGCTGATGTTGTAACAGTTAACTGTTCGACCTTCGTGTAGGTGGTTCGTAACAAATCCCAAAAAATGCCTTTAGTTACATTTAATACCTACAAGTTCCCAAGGAACTTTCACATCAATCATATGACGTGGATACCTTCAAAGTCGCAACACCATATAAACAAGTTGAAAGGTCTGAGTACAAAACATAATACTGCCTTTTCCTCTCCGCGATATTTGTATGTGGCTGATAAATCATAAATTATATTCTTTGATTAAGGCTACTGTTACACATTTAAATAAAACACTTTTTAAAGGATTAAAACGTGTGTGTTTTTGGGTAACTTTACGCAAAAACTAATGTAAAAACAGGTAGAATTACACCCGTTTTAATCCATTGAAAAGTGTTTTATTTAAATGATTAAGCATATGAATATTTGTGTTAGAAAAATCAATGAAACTTACCAGATTTGGCTATTATAACTAAATAATAAATAAAGCCTATCCCACATGAGTCGACCTATACAAGAGTACCTACCTACAGTAGATTGTCTAACTGTTGTCGATTTGTTTTTCATTGCTTACTTTTTTGTTTTCATGTCACGCTGTTTTTCTTTGCACGTCTGATTTAACTTCGATTGCAGCTTCCACCAAGAAGACCAGAGGTGTGTTTGATTTATTATTTTGCTATGATGATGCTTTTTATATTAATTGAGAAAATAGATTATAGTGTTAATTTGTTTTTTGTCTAGGATTTGGACAAGTTGGCTGCTCAACTGAATGAGTTGAGTGTTGTGTCTGGCAACGACCCACCAAATCGACCTCCAAGGGCACCCACTAATGGACAAGGTAATATTGCAATCAATAAAATTAACTTCTCATTCATTATAATAATAATATCGACACACTTTTACACAAATCATCTTGCCTCAAACTAGGCATAGTCTGTAGTATGGGTACAAGCAGTGATATATTTAATACAATATACTTACTTAAACATACATAAATACATATAAACATCCATGCCTCAGAAACAAACATCCATATTCATCATATAAATGATTGCACCTATGGGGATTCGAACCCGGGAATAATAATATTACCGCAGTTTGGTTTCATTGTAATGGAGCTGACATGTACATACATATAAAAGCCCCTAAATAAATAAAAAAAAAAAACTGAATGAGTTGAGTGGTGTGTCTGGCAACAACCCACCAAATCGACCCCCAAGGGCACCTACTAATGAACAAGGTAATATTGCTGTCAGCAAAATTAACTTCTCATTCATTATACTTCATCTTGGCATCATCATCCCCAAACAAGGCATAGCCTGTACTATAGGTACAAGACAATGATATATTTAATACAATGTATTTACTTAAACATACATATAAATATCCCTGACTCTGAAGCAGACATCCATATTCATCATATAAATATTTGCACCTACCGGGATTGGTACCCGAGACCTCTAGCTCAGTAGGCAGGGTCACTAACCACTGGGCTATATCAGTAATCAGTTCATTATAATTATTTTGATCATTAGAAATGTATAATTTGTTTATTAAAACGTATTAGTTATTATGGTAATGTTATTGTCATCCCAGGACCACCCGTAGAGAGGAATCAACCAGAGCCGACGTTTGATGATTCCGATAGTGATTCGGACGCTGATGAAGGCGGCGGAAGGGTGCGGAATGACGGCACTCTCCTGGCCAGCGATCCACCCAAACCACTGTATGTTACACTAATTGTAATTCAAATATTTTTATTCAAAAATCATTATTATTTATTGAATGTCAAAAACTAACAACCCATTAAAAAAAGGGCGGTCTCAGACCTGAGAAGAGCGGGCGCAAGAAACTCAGCGGCCTTTTTTTTATTATATAAAAATATGGATTACAATGTGATATCGTACAATAAACATTTATAATTAAAGAGCCTGAGGGGTGTTAGTTTATTCCCAGTCTGTGGTGTCATTGAGAAAATATTTCGTAACACATTTGTTTTTTACATTTCCTGGGATCATATTGTAGAAGAATACATGGCCCAATAAAAGACTTACTAACTCGACTTAATCGAGTAGTAGGCATAACAAGCTTATGTTTGTTCCTCGTGTTAACATTATGAATGTCACAGTTTCTAGCAAAATTCCTCAATGTACTTATGAATGTATAAAACATTATCAAGAATATATTCAGAAGCAACAGTCAAAATATTTATTTCTTAAAATTTTTCTCTTAATGATTCTTTAGGACCTAGGTTATAAATAGCGCCAATAGCCCTCTTCTGCAGCACAAAGATGGTATTAATACCGGCCGCACTGCCCCTGATGTTCAGTATACATACTTACCGCTAGTTCACCAGTGGGAGGCGCTTTTGGACAGAATGCCGGCTAGATTATGGGTACCACAATTGCGCCTATTTCTGCCGTGAAGCAGTAATGTGTAAACATTACTGTGTTTCGATCTGAAGGGCGCCGTAGCTATTGAAATTACTGGGCAAATGAGACTTAACATTTTATGTCTCAAGGTGACGAGCGCAATTGTAGTGCCGCTCGGAGTTTTTGGGTTTTTCAAGAAACCTGAGAGGCACTGCATTGTAATGGGCATGGCGTATCAGTTACCATCAGCTGAACGTCCATTATATCACATGCTATCTTTGACTGTCAAAATGAAAAAGAATGTGGCGGTATTATATTTAATGAAACATTAACTTCTAAGTTGCTTTCGGCAACTAGCGATAAATCAAAAGTATGATTTCGATATAAGCTCTTTTTAATCACTGATTTTTATCATTAAATTCAAATATTAATAATAGGTTGGGGGAAAAAGTCTTCACCAATGGTGAATATACTTGTAATAAAATCTCTTTAGCTGTACTATTTGTATCTGGCTGGTTTTGATGACATTTAAAAAAAGAAATAAATTAGTAAAATATTGTTCATTATAATTTATCTAGCCTGTGACAATTTGCTACTTTACTTGTATAATGTGAAACAGCCGCTTAAAACAATTCTAAATGTAAATTACAACCAAAGACATTTAACGAGAAGAGACCAACAAAAATCGTATTAGTTATTAAGTTGGTAACAATTTTTCTTAAAAATTATGTTAGTAAGGTTAGTTATTTCCACAATAAGTTGCACCTAGCTAGAGGGGCATGCAAACCTATCCAATGCCTCAGCAGTTGGGAGTCCCACCTGCATGCCAACGCGCTTAGGACAGTGTTGGGGCTAGCCTGGAGCCTGTTCATTAATGATGCGCATCTTTTTCTAATGATCGCGTAAAAATCATCAACGCGCGTCTCCGCAAACATGCCGGATGCACTACAAAACCTAGGCAGCCCCATCACTACCCTAAACGCGTCATTATATTGCACTCGCAGCGCGTTGTATGCCATCTGCGTATAGCCGGTCTAAAGGCTGCACGTGTAAAATGATTGGCAATAAGCCTTAAACAGAGTTATTTTGACTTGCTACCAAATCATGAGTGTTGCAGCTTCTGGGCATATACACAACTCAATTATCATATACAGTTCTATCATACCGCTTTTGGCTGGAAGCGATGCGACAAAGGCCTCCACAAAGATCTCCACCTCGATCGGTCCTGTGTTGCTCTGATCCAACTTCAATCTTGACCAGATCATTAGTCCAGCTTTTAGGGGCCTACCAACACTGCGTCTTCCAGTACGTGGTCGTCATTTAAGTACAACACTCCCAACGGCCATCTGTCCTTCAAGCTATGTGCCCAGCCCACTGCCACTTCAGTTTTGCATCTGACCTATGTGGGTGACTTTGGTTCTCCTACGGATCTCCTCGCTTCTTGCACTCCGAGCGACCTTGAGCGTTCTCATAAGACCCACAGTTAGCGACTACATCTGCTTTCCCTGGTTAAAAACCTTCATCCTTATACAGTGTCTTGTATGGGATGAGAAGATTTTATGGGGCTTCTCTATAGAACGGCTCACGCAGACTTTTTAGTAATAGTTTTTATTGCCGGTCTATTCTCCTTAAATATCTTTGAATGCAACTTTAAGCGCTTATATCATTTTATAAATTTATTTTCAAGTAAGGTAATAATAAAATTGTTATATTACTGCAATATTTAATTTTTGATACACTTATAAATCACTCACCGTGTCCACTCCCCTGTTTTTATTATTTTGCATTTCATTTTGTTTTCATCCCCATCAATTTGGTTGGTCCCGTTGTTTTTCGTTCGCTTGTTAGTCCCGAGTTCTGCTACAGGCCGGGACTATGCGCCGTGTCGGAGGACGGTGTTCCGGCCCCGCCCACTCGTCCACTCCCGCCGACTCCAGACGACGATGACCCGCACGCTGATAGGACGCTCGTCAAACGGGTGAGTCACTTACTACTAAATAATAATGAAATTTATTGTTAAAATATACAAAATCAACTTTTTTTTTTCACAAATTATCTTTATAACGATATATTTAATACAATATACTTACTTAAACAAACATGAATACAAATAAACATCCATGACTCGGAAACAAACATTCATATTCATCATATAAATGATTGTACCTACCGGGATTCTAACCCGGGACCTCTAGCTCAGTAGGCAGGGTCACTAACCAGTGGGCTATAGGGGTTTCGAATTATAAACATACTTATAACGTATAGCAAACATACATTAAGACAAAGGGGAGTAGGCTTTGCCTATGCTGTTTGAAATATTTATTTCATAGTTTTTCAGCCATCCCTATCTCCCTAAGGTGTTAGGTGATGGATACATAGTAAAGAGGTGGCAAACTAATAACTATTACAATGTAGATAAATAATTTTAAACTTTTTTTAAATGTATCAACCTCTGTATTAGTGAGCGTGAGTATGTGTGTTGTATAAATATATGAGTGTGTGTGACAGTTGAACAAAGCATACAAGATTTTATGACGATACGTCACCCGAACGGTTAGCTCAGTTGGGAGAGCACTGGCACGGAACGCCAGAAGTCGTGAGTTTGAGTCCCGCATCGTTCTTTAAATTTTGTTTTCAAATCTCATTTGAATAAAAAGCGAGTTGCAAATGTTACCTGTGCGCGATAAATTAATACTCTTGTGATATGCGACCCTCCGCCCGATACCGGTTTCCTCTCAGAAGTCCGTGTCGTACTTTCACCTGTACATGCACGCGTACTGCGTCATCAAGCTCAGTGGTGGCTATTCACGTCATTTTAAAATTAATGACGTTAAGTTCCGATCCTATCCACATTTTGCTCCAGATACGTATTCTCCTATCATTTCCCTAGAACGTAAACTGAATTGGAGCCGTGTGTCAGCGACAAGCCCGCACGAAGCTATCAAATCTAATATATTTTTACAATTTCTATGCTGTATTAGATAAGTTTTAAGTTGTCATCTCAGACAAACGTCAAAATTTTGCACAAACACATCTCCAAACAACTGAAGTTCGATCTTGTTACCAGTGGGAGGCTCCTTTGCACAGGATGCCGGCTAGATTATGGGTACCACAACGGCGCCTATTTCTGCCGTGAAGCAGTAATGTGTAAGCATTACTGTGTTTCGGTCTGAAGGGCGCCGTAGCTAGTGAAATTACTGGGCAAATGAGACTTAACATCTTGTCTCAAGGTGACGAGCGCAGTTGTAGTGCCGCTCAGAATTTTTGGGGGTTTCAAGAATCCTGAGCGGCACTGCATTGTAATGGGAAGGGCGTATCAATTACCATCAGCTGAACGTCCTGCTCGTCTTGTCCCTTATTTTCATAAAGAAAAAAAAATAGAATACGCATCATACGATTTCCCTAAATCGGAACGTAACTTCATCACAATCGGAACTGAACCGTCAATTTGTGTTACAAAAGAATACGTAATTTAACTTTTTGACACAAGGTCGCTTCGATCCTATTCTCGTTTTTTTTTTTACGAGAATAGCTCTACAGGTCGTAACATATCGCGCACGGGTAGAAGATAAGTAGCGGTAACTTGGCACCCAAGGGAGGGATACATCACAACCGCCTGTAACAAAACACGATGTTGAAGTAATTAAATTGTAATTTTTTATTATTTTAATTATTTATTTTATCGTGATTTCTGTGATAAAAAAATAAAACTTTTACATAGCAGAGATGTATCCACGATTTATTTTAAAAACCTTAAAGCGGATGTAATCTAGCTTTTCACACAGATGCAATGGTCATGCACTGGAAATACATATATCACGCTTTTTTCCGGAGGTTTCGTCAAATCGGCTGAGTCCAAAGATATCGTTATTACAATTTTATTTCGCTTATCCACCCTTGAGTCGCATTATAAAGTTAAATCAAATTTGATCATAGCAGCACTGGTATTGTCAATACAACTATTTACCAGTCGATAAGCTGTTTCCTATGTATTATATGAAATACAATCTACAAACATTTATAGTTATTCGAGTTATAAGTAATCCGTTTTTGGTTTTGTCCGCGCTTAATTGTGACCTTGTGCAAGTGTACTTTATCTGCAAATTTTTTTTTTTTTGCAATAAGTTATAACGTTGTTATTTCGTGCGAGAGAGTATACACTTGAAACTGCTAAATCCCCGAACCGGAACGACTTAGGGACCTTCAAGTTAGTAGCATACTCCCATTTCAAAGGCTGGCAACGCAAATCTTGTGATGTTAGAGTCCCTTGAACGTTTGCCACCTCTAATATAAAAAGTCATAATTTTAAAATATAAAAATTCAATTTTTAAAAATTATTGCATCGTTAATGGTCTTTTAAAGTCACGACGCAAAACATGGACGTTACAAGTTTTACGTAATATGCATCTGTGTTCTTAGCTACAATAGACGTTGGGCTTTAATGGGTATTTATTTTGACGTTATTTTATATTAAAACTTATTAATATCTCGTTCGACTGTTAGTGTACACTTGCACAATGGAGCTTCAATAGAAGTTCAAATAAACGTGAAAAATAAATTATTTACAATTAAAGTTGTTCGCGATATAGAGGAGGAGTGGTATATTTTTGTTAGTGGCGTCTAGTGCGATAATGCACGAATTAAGTGAACGCTCTACGGAACAATGACAGATTAGAGTATAGAACACGCTCACTGCTTAGCTCCAAAAGCATGCGATCCAAGTAGCTTTTGCAAAGAACTTGAGAACAGTGCAAAACTGCCTCTGTAATGCGTGTCAATACAGTTTGGCCATTTTTCTAAATACCCATAGTACCAGCATTAGCTCAAATTAAATCTAAGCAAGTAAGTAATCGGTGTGTGAATAAACAGGAGAAATCAAATTCACGTTTCATTATTTGAGCTTCTATCCTCTTTGTAATTCTGTGTGTGACATAATTATTACATTAATTGATTCATTCACTTTATCATTTTGTTCCTTTATTCTCCATAGAAATAATGATCTTATCAACCTACCTCTCATTTGTGTTGTTATCGTGTGCATAGCATTTTAATGTAACTGTGGTCATTTCACTACTACTTTTCTGTGTTGAAAATTATATGGTGGGGTTAATGTTTGATATGATTTAACAAAATTTCACGCCAAAATAAGATAGTAGTGAGCTGTAATTTATTTATATTTAATCTTATTTTTATACTAAACATGTTTCGGACACATCAGAGGGAGAATACCGAAAACGATAAAAGACAATCGGACGTCGACGAAGCGGTGCTGTTAAAAGACTGGGACTTTGCCAGATTTTTTCCAAACAAAAATTCTGCTGCCAAAGAAGAGAAAAAGGATGCTACCAAAGAGAATGGCCAAAAGAAGGCGCAACTCCAACGTCAATCCAGAGTTGATATGGACGATGCGTGGGTCAAGTACAAAGTGATCGCTACACCGCCCTCCCGACATAAACAGCTCTTTCAAAAAACAGAAAAGTCTACCCAAGAGAAACTATCCGACATACTTAAATACAAACGCGAACAGGATTCAGAACAAAGTTCGCCAAACAGATTCTTTAGAGGGTTCAGAAGAGAGAATACCGATTTTTTCCCTCTATCTAGTACTCGACATTCTGCAATTTACATTCCCAAACACGAAACACCCGCAGTCGGTGTAAATAAGCAACTTCGTTCTAGTGGAATTTTCAATCATTCCCGAAAACACAACAGTAAACCCCAGACCGCGGGAGAGCCTATTTTAACTGATTTCATCAAAATGAATGATAGTTTAAAATTTTCCCAAAAAGATAAGAGGTCAGACAAAAGTAATTCCACGAATAATCCAATTGATGCGCTGAAAACTGTCGCAGAATTGATAAGGCAGGACAGTGAAAACAATTGTACAAGTCGACAGAGTAGCGTTAACAGTGACTCTCCTACAAGTATTTGCTTTACCACTAGCGCATCGTTTGAGAGGTCGGGGACTCTGGATCTAACTGCCAACACGCAAGAAAATAAAGCGAATCTATATAACGCGTCTGACAATAGCAATTTAATGAGACCCAGGAGGGAAAAGACCGAATCCGATATAGTATTTCGCAGGAATATAAATCGGCACACGGATGTTCTGTCGAGTTGTGGGCAGGAAGCGGTAAACGCACAGGACAAGGTAATTGCTCACTGCTCGGGATAATTTGATTAATATTTTGTATTTACGTTTGGTATGAGGGCTATATTAATTTTTTAACAATGGAATAATTTACTAACATTAGTAAAGTGTTATGCTATCTTCTGCTATGTTTTAACTTTGTAGCTACGGGACTGGTTAAGGTACATGTGGGGAATGCTCTCTCATAGGACAGTTAACTTTCATATTTTATTATTCAAATGCAGTATATTACATTTATTTACAGTACAGTAATTGCTCATATGTCTTATATTTTGGCGTGATATGTAAAGTATATTTTTAATGTTTCATAGCACCCGTATGCTAATGTAGACCAGGCCACCAACTAGTGGTGCCCCGATTTGTGATGTACTTAGACATTTTCTCTGTAAATATTAGTCGAGTAGCTCATTAACCTAACCACTGTTTAACTAACCCAGCACTCATTTAACTAATATTTTGTACCAACTGTGCGCAAATACCGACTTCCTGCCGAGACATTCGATTTACCATGTTGTGATGAAATTGAGATGTTTGTGCCATTAAACACGACACTTAACAAATACTTGGGAATGATCGCATAATCAAATCTCATAGAAGCTGGAAACAATATTAAAACCATCCGATTTGTGAATGTGTGTTCACCTGCATGAGTTTGCTAGTTTGTTTGTGATTGTTTCGCTATTTTGCTACTGATGCAACGATTGTACTATTAAAATATTAATGCACTTTGTAACTAAATTTAATATAACAGAACCTGTTTAAATATTGTTATTCGAGTCATTAAATTACTTAATTAAATAATGAATTAGTTTTCATAAATGCTCTAAACATATACATTTTGTGTTACCAATTCAAATTTGTTAGTTTTAAATAGGACATAATATTTTATAGCACCTGTTAATATTTAATGAGTATTTTGCAGGTATTGCTAATGTTTGGCCGTTTGCTCATATTACAATGTGATAATATATAATAGGGTCGGGCGAGTGGTGCGAATGAAGGCAGCGGTTCGCGCACCAGCTCAGTGCTCCCCGACCTTCTGAGTCAAGCAGGTCAGCCTACGACACCCCCGCGCCACGACAAGTCTACCAGCGAAGAGGTAAGCGCGCCCGATTTGCTATCCCGATGTGTTTTGCTTTTGAATTTATTATCATATGCGCCAAGCAACAATTTGGAGACAATAATATATGTATTTAAGTAATTTGCCAGTATACTCATTTCATGCGAACAATGCTTATTGTGGATCAAATATACGTAAACTCATTCTACCATTACGGGGCTTCCAACAATTCAACTCATATAACATTTTGTTGTGTGTTAACTTTAAACGTGTCCGGGGCCCTAGTTATGTAAGGTTTGCGGCGCAATGCTTTTAGAATATAATTATTAATGTGATAATGGTTGTCAATCATGCAAACACGCCCCGGAGACGAGGTCCGCGACCCGTGTGCAGCCCCCTTCGACACTCCGTAAGTATCAACAGTATCGACACGAGACATGCCTCATAAAGCATCTAGAATGTTGTATACTCTCATCTCTTCTCAGTTCTGTATATGCATACCTAGATACGCTTACATGTATACACTGTCAACTTTCATGAGTTAGCTTTTCCGCTCACAAAGCGAATGTAATTTCGACAATAACACTATTCATGCATAATGATTTACAGTGCTCCCAAATTAATAATGCGCATACAGATCTTCGCCAATTTTCGGCAACGGTCGTATTTCCCGACCGTCGGGAGACGATATCTATATAGAGTGGTAAAATGCATTACTTTTGCATAATTTTGTAGAATTATATTACAACTAGCTGCCCCGACAGACGTTGTTCTGTAGATAATAAAAAAAATACTGTTTGATAGGAATTTGCCAATAATATTTCAAAACATCAAGAATTATTTCGTAAAAAATGCTCCCTCTTGCTATAATAAAATTGTCTCATAGCGGAACTGTCAAACCGTTCGTCACTAAATTCCCTCATAGAAAATATGTCCATACAAAACAAATATTGGAATTAAAAATACTTATGGGTCTCAAAACGAAATAAAAACTATCCTATCTCTCAAGTTGGACCAAACTGCACTCCATGAAGTAATCCCCATTAAAATCCGTTCAATGGTTTAGGAGTCCATTGAGGACAAACATCGTGACACGAGATTTATATATTATTAAGATATTTACGATAGATATTTATTATTATAAGAGATTTATATATTATAAGATAGATTATTAAGATAATAATAACAAGAGGGGTGTGTAATAGGAGCTCTATATAATTCCACATAGACTGAACACGTGCAGTCGGCACCAATACTTAAAGACGACTGACTGACCGGCTGATTTGTTTTCGTATTGTGAACACATGATTTGACTCCTATTTCTTTCGCACAAGGTGCAAAATGCAAGTGCATTGTTTAGGGCTCTTACGATTGAATGATTCGGGTGTTTCCGGGAATACGCCCATTAGCGAAGATCTGTATGCGCATTATTAATTTGGGAGCACTGTATATTTGTATGCGATCCATACGGATATGGGTTATTGACCGAAATTATCTTGGCTTCTTCATTAGAGTATATACATATATAGATATAGTATGTATTATCGGGAAGGTTTAGCAGCAGCTTGACCGCTATATTATGTAGGTTTTGTCATAGTTAATTGCTATGTAACACGATACCAGTACTGTAATGCAGATCTTTGTATAATATTGGGAATTGATTTATACCCTAGAATTATTTATTCTGGCCATGAGTCTTGTTGAAGTAATCTTAAATAAAACATTCACATTTTAATAATAAATATTGTAGTGGACCCTTTTTGTCGTTCATAAAAGCCTTTATTTTGTCTGTCGTGGAATCTGTATTTCAAACACTGTTTTCATGTTAAAGTTAGCCTGTTTTCACATTTCTGAAGAGCTTCATATCGACCAATAGGAGATACTGAGAGCTGAGAGGTCTTGTTGATTGATTCGTGAGAGTCCTAGAGAAATATTTTAATTTCTGGTGATATTTTCATTGTTTCATTATAATACAACATTATGCTTCTGTCTTCAAAATCAGTCTCTGCAACAATTGTTTTCTTTAATATCCTATTCTTATTGTAATTTAGTATTATTTAAAAAAAAAACAAATTGTAGGATTTTTTTATAAAAAACATACGGGGTTTTTAACATAATTACGTGTTCCATTGAATATATGAGTACACAAAGAAGATTTTTAAGTTGCAACAAAATTTGTGGCCAGACTAGTATATATAATAAAATAAAACTTTTTTAAATATAGTTCATCAACCCAATTGGCGACCAGAATTACCGCAACCAAATCTCTACAGTTTTTTTATCCAGCATAGATCTCAGAAAGGCTTTGAATGAACCACAAATTCCAAACTTCCTACCAACCAACCAACCTGAGCATAATATAGTTAGCCTTTTGCATTGTGCACCTTTTAAATGATATAAAATGGATACATTTGGTACTAAATTAGTATTTGTATTACCTTAAACAGAAATCATGATCTTTAAACATCATAAATTGAAAACAGTGTAATACATACAAAGACATATGCCGTACAAGGAACTTAATCGTTGCACTCTCATTACTACAATAATTCATGTTTCGTGACACAACCTAAATAAACAAACCATTGCCTGCTTATAAATCTGTTAATTACATGCATATTTTAATAATTGTGAGACATACCTGGAGTTGTACTTAACATTGTGATGTAAATCAAGCAAATAATTTTCCAATCATGATTGTTATGGTGACTAATATAAGGGAGAAGGACTAACATTATATTATATTTTAACTAGAATTTAACGGGAAAGTACCGAATATAAATTAATAATTAAACAAATATGGGACAAAGAGATGGTAACAGTCAATTATTATATCATGACGGTCGATTATTACCCAAAGAAGATTGTCTTCAGCTCATTACTTGTCTTCCCTACTCGATTATTTGACGAAAAGCAATATACAGCACTAGTTTACAAAATAAGGGGGATATGTAGAGTAGTAAGAGATCGTTCAAATCTTAATATGGTACGCCTTAAGCATTTTGGTTTGTATTAAATAATACAAAAGATATTTCTCAGAGTTGATTCTTTTACAATTTTGTTCATGTTAGTTGATGTAAATTACTACTGTCACCGATATGGGAACCAATCGTGCTCTAGAAGAAATGAAACGGCGCAAGAAACTGCCCTTTAAAAAACATACCATATGTATATTAACTAATGATTAGAGTCTTAAAATATGTGTGCAGGTTTAAGGTTCTAGAAGGCTGTTAGTCATTTTTGTTTTAGCCAACAAAAGCCATCAGCTAATTTGTGTCTTTCCTCTTCACAGTACAGGCAAGCAATAGCGGGCGGTGGCCATGCGCCCCACCACCACCCCCACCCGTCGTCCGCCCAGTCCACCCCGTCCAAGTCGTTCATCGCGGGCGCCGCCTCCCCCCACCCCCTGCAGCACTCCCCCTCCAACTCGTCGGTGGGGTCGCAGCAACAGTTCCTCCCTCTGCAACAGAAGCAGCGCTCGTTCCTGACCTTCGGGTTCGGCGCGGGCTCCACGGGCAGCACGGGTGGCACCGGCGGCTCGGGCAACGCGTCCCGCCGCGAGAGTCACGTGAACGTGAACGTCACGCCCACGGGCCACGATCTCTCCTCCGACACGCCCGAGATACGCAAGTACAAGAAGCGTTTCAACTCGGAGATCCTGTGCGCGGCTCTCTGGGGTAGGTACCCGCTTACATACATTGAAACTCTAATAATATATTGGTACACTTTTTACACAAATTATCTTGCCCCAAATGAGGCATATAGCCTGTGTTATGGGTTGCAAGACAACGATATATTTAATACAATATACTTACTTAAACATACATAAATTCATATAAACATCAATGACTCGGAAACAAACATCCATATTCATCATATAAATGCTTGCACCTAACGGGATTCGAACTCGAACCCTATATACAAGGTGTCCCAAAGTTATGGGACATGAAGGGAAAGTACCTTAAATATCGAAGATAGGTAATTTTACTGAAAGAAGACTTTATGTTATTTTTAAAAGTTACTATTTCTGCATTCAAAGATTTTCTAAAAATTACTTGCCTAGTCTGGAAATCGAACCGACTGAAATGTAAAAAAAAACAGCCCTACTTTTATGATGCCAATCGAAAGAATGGCCAAAAACTAATAACTCTTCGATATTTAAGGTACTTTCCCTCACTCGTCTCCCTCATTGGCGGCCGGATTTCAGCAGCTGTTTGCAAAGCGCGTTTAACATTATATGATACATCGTGGCACTGTTAATGTGTAGTTAGTAGTTATTTATCTTAGAGTTTTAACTATATATTATACTCGAAATATGTTATTTTATACCATTAGTGTTCTCTATGATTTTGTTGATGTTTTAAGATTGAATTCAATACATTTTACAGGAGTCAACTTACTAATAGGCACAGAGAATGGACTGATGCTTCTCGATCGCTCCGGTCAAGGCAAAGTGTATCAGTTGATATCTAGACGCCGCTTCCAGCAGATGGAAGTGTTAGAAGGACAGAATATTCTGGTGACTGTGTCCGGAAAGAAGAACCGAGTGCGAGTGTACTATCTAAGTTGGCTGAAATCCAAAATTTTACGCACCGACGGACTCAGTGATGTAAGTGTTAAAACGCTTCAATATTTTTAGGCTTATTATATATGTAGGTATATGCCCAGTTGGGTTTGATCCCCACTAGCGACATCACTATCATGCCTGTCATTATTCTCAATTTATTGGTAAATAAATTCCGACGTGGCATTTCACAAATGTGACAAATAAAATCATGGTCAATAGAGTCTAAATGATTTAATGAGTCATCAAAAAATGCTTTTGTAATATACCTACTATATCTTTCTTCTACGTGGGCGTGACTTTTTATTACGAACACTGTCATTATTTCAGTTTAGTCAAAGAATATGTAATAGTACAAGTACAGAAGTCTCGCTCCGCAAAATCAATGAAAGAAATAGGCACTCTAGCGGCCATACAATAAATAAGGTGTAATTCAGATCGCACAGTGCTATTAACCTACATTTTTATTCACTTACACTTTGCATCTCTTTCTATCGCGTGACTCTTACCTCTTCTGACGACATTAGGGTTGTCTTCTATACGTAAAACTGTACCTACCTAATTTAGGGTCAACTTATAAAAATAGCTCAGTTTTTTCTATAATATGAATGGAAATTTAATTGTAATTTTAAATCGACATTCTTTCGTTGTCATCGTATAATAACTCCGTCTGGCTTCCTCTTCCCACAATAGCCTAAAACTACCTCACGGTATATTAATATATTATATTACATAATTGATTCCAATCGTATTTTAAATAACATTAAACTTAACTGTCGAAAACATTATACACGTTCTATAGATACATTCTTTATCCCTGTTCGTAGAACTAATTATACTAGCAATTGTTTTATTGTAAGAGCATGCAACACTCACAATAATAATTATAGTCACTTAAACATTTTTCATAGCAGCTATCGAACTTTTACTAAAATAATTAAAGAATATCTTAAACATCCTTTAAATATGTCCAACCGATAAATTTGATAAATTTTGTTTCATTTGTATTTTTGTGTGCTTTTTTTATGTTTAATTGTATATCAAATCGTTATGTTTTGTATTATATTCACTCCTATTTTGTTTAAGTGGAAACTTTATTGGCTTGTGTAATATAAATTATGTGTTACAATGTGTATACAACTTAAGCTGTTTGTTTTCCAATAAATAAATAAATAATATGTCATACTGACAGCTCGCCATTTCATCGCTATTGTCGTATCGCTTACATTTATAGCAAGTCTTTATGAAAATAAGGGACGAGACGAGCAGGACGTTCAGCAGACGGTAATGATAAGCCCTACCTACTACGATTCAGTGCCGCTCAGGATTCTTGAAAAACCCAATAACTCTGAGCGGCACTACAATTGCGCTCGTCACCTTGAGACATAAGATGTTAAGCCTCATTTGCCCAGTAATTTCACTAGCTACGGCGCCCTTCAGACCGAAACACAGTAATGCTTACACATTACTGCTTCACGGCAGAAATAGGCGCCGTTGTGGTACCCATAATCTAGCCGGCTTCCTGTGCAAAGAAGCCTCCCACAGGAACACTACTGTGTGTACTACATGCAAGGTGCAGCGTCTCTGTAATGCACCTGGTCACTGGTTATCTTTTCTGTTGCAGCAAGTGGAACGAAGGAACGGTTGGATCAATGTTGGTGAACTCCAAGGTGCCGTGCACTTCCGAATCGTCAAGTACGAGCGAATCAAGTTTCTCGTGATTGCTTTAAAGGACTCCATTGAGATTTATGCTTGGGCGCCAAAGCCGTATCACAAATTTATGGCCTTCAAAAGCTTTGGCGATTTACAACACAGGTATTCGGTGTTTTTTTAGCATTTGACATGAAATTTGAATACCTATAGAGACGACGCCTTGTAGATGTAGATGTATAGCCTAGACAGGGGCGTGCATTTATTTTCTAGCAAAGTACGCACTGTAGATCTAACTAGTTGATGTTGAGCTTTGGAATATGCAATCGGGAATATCCACTCATAAAATTTTATCGAAGTCTCTCCGTTAGTTTGGCCAGTTACGACGCGCTGCAGACAGAAAAAATTCTGAATGGTATAAAACATTCAGCCAAGCCAGTATAACAACTATGTTGGTAAATGGCGAATTTATTGTAATACAGAGGTTAGCATTATTTGTACTCTTGAGCAGTCGGAGAGTAATGTTAGAACTCTATCATGTCAAATATAAGAACTCCATTGATCTGTTCAAAAAAAATGCAATTCATATCTGTTTAAGCACATTTTAATTTCATTATACGAAATACTCAATACATTTTATTTTATTATTAATATTTGGGATTTTAAAATTATTCATTTAACGTCAAAATGTACAACCGATTCGAAATACATAGTAAATACAATTTGTTATGTTATAAAGTGATAACCCTCACTTCTGGGATTATATTATTACACAAATAAAACGGAAAACAAAATTTTATGAGCGATGCGGGACTCGGACCCGCGACCTTTCGCGGTCCGTGCTAGCGCTGTTTCCGACTGAGACAACCGTTCGAGTGACGTATCGTTGATAAAATCTTGTATGCTTTGAACAAAGCGCCCGTTTTTTCAGGTCTGAGGCATAACATATATTGTGAACACAAATAAAACTGAAGACAAAATTTTATGAACGATGCGGGACTCGAACCCGTTCCGTGCGAGATCCAAGAGAGAATCCTGTAGATGAAGCCACAAACAACTAGAGAGTTGGACAAAGCGTACAAGATTTATAACGATACGTCACTCGAACGGTTAGCTCAGTTGGCAGAACTCTGGCACGGAACGCCGGAGGTTGTGGGTTCGAGTCCCGCATCGTTCATAAAATTTTGTTTTCAAAATTTATTTGTGTATCAATCCTAGAAGTGAGGGTTATCACTTTAAAAACATAACAAATTGTTTAGATTTACAAGAGCGACATCTCAAGTCAATTTCCTAATATGCATATATTGGGGTTGAGCAGGTTATCACCTGTAAAGTAGATCCTGCAGTCACAACCTGAGTGTTGGACAAAGCATACAAGATTTTATAACTATACGTGACTCGAACGGTTAGCTTAGGCAGAGCACTGGCACGGAACGCCAGAAGTCGTGGGTTCGAGTCCCGCATCGTTCATAAAATTTAGTTTTAAAATTTTATTTGTGTATTAATCCTAAAAAATGATGAAAGTGAAATTGTAAGATGCGCGCGCATCACTGTAACACAAAAGTAACAGGTAACGTTTTTTTTCGGTTTCTTCGTCCATTATTAGAATAGGCGAAGGGTTCAAGCCCGTACAGCCGTATTCGTTATTTAATAGTTAATTGTCAAAGCCATCGTTGCAAGATTTTTACAAAATTGTTCTTTCTACAAACGTAGAATAGCATGAGGCATAAATAAATTTAAGGATTTTTGCTTTGTTAGGCCAAAGAAGTATAACCTTTAAGTACACTCACACTTTTTTATACAAGTATACGGGTCACGTGATGGTATGTGATCACCGTGGCGTGGTATCTATTGGGCCACGGATATAATTATTACAAACTGTAGTTTAAAAAGGTTATTCATTCAAAGGCTGGCGTCATTTATAATGGATATTACAAACATTCAAATTTGTCTGTGAAATGAATCTGTGACATACATAATATTATATGATTCTAAAGAAAATTATATCTTTAAAAAAATATAGTAAATAGTTTTAGGCCGTTCGTGCATTTTATTCTATTTGAATAATTAATTTTCATACTAAAATATAATTATTTTTAGGCCATTATTAGTGGATTTGACGATAGAAGAAGGTACAAGACTGAAAGTAATTTATGGATCCGCCGACGGGTTCCATGCTGTTGATCTCGACACTGCCAGTGTTTATGACATTTATATTCCGAAACATGTAAGTAAGATACATAAAACTCAATTTATTTTAGCGAGCCAATTCTCTCACACTGTCTTTCTCTGACTAATTTACTGACTGACTTGTTCGGCTGAAGGTGAACGCGCAGGGACGAGGATGACACTTGGAAGTTTTTAGGGCTAGTCTCTTGTAGAAAATATACTAAAAAATAAGCCGGAATCTTTAAAATTACAATCTGTGCCACGTCAGCATGAATAAGTGCGAGAAAATTATCGAGCAATGATTTTTTATGACTTTCGATGTGATTTAAGTCAACAAGATAGCGCTCAGACTAGGAATGGCCTTTAACGATGACGCCCCATCTCGTGCCACTGTTTGCAACTGGTTATATGAGTTTAACTACTCGCACTAATCTCACCGATGATCTATGTGAGGGACATCCTTCTATGTCGACGACGAAGAGTACCTATCAGCAATTTCGGAAAAGCTTACACATCAATAGAGTCAAGTGCTCCATGAACAGTTAGCAGTCAGGGAGCTTTGTTCCTGGTGGATATTGTGACCTCATAATTTGACCGAGGCCCAAAAACTCCATCGTTTTGATTGGTGCCGTGAAATGATTGAAAGATTAAACGTAGGTGACTCAAAGGCTATATGACGAAATCTGAACTTACTGTTATGATACTAAAACTAAAACGTAGGGTGTTGCCTTCCGAGGAGAAAAACTTATAAATTGCAGGTTTTATCAGTTTTTGTATTTATAAGAACTTTCAGTTTGACCCTCATAGACGCGAGTGTTGGAATCGTATAAGTTTCTGGAATCTTGATACTGGATACTATAACTAATCTTGAACAGAATACGCTCACTTTCTTGTAACAAACGTGCTCAATTTTTATGACGTCATCCGCACGCGCTGGTGTAATCCTTATACCTACAGAATAGATGATGCGCATAGTTGCATACAATTTCATGTAAAGATTTATTCTAAAACTAGCTGACCCGGCAGACGTTGTTTTGCCATATAAATTATTAT
Source organism: Leptidea sinapis (assembly GCF_905404315.1). Taxonomy (NCBI): domain Eukaryota; kingdom Metazoa; phylum Arthropoda; class Insecta; order Lepidoptera; family Pieridae; genus Leptidea; species Leptidea sinapis. Next base: position 5,960,919 of record NC_066287.1, on the reverse strand, counting down.
TAGAGTTAGACCTACTTTATTTTTCTAAAATAAACGTAGCCTAAGTTACTATTTATTACATCCGCAACCTGCCAATATATGTCCCGTCATAATCGGTCCAGCCATTCCAGAGATTAGCCGGAAGAAAAAGACAGACAAACAGACAAAAATTGTAAAAAAAATGTTATTTGTGGTAGTAAAAAACGGTCATTTTAATATTACAAACAGACGCTCCAATTTAATTTATATGTATGTATAGATTAGCTAATTGAAGATTGTATTGTGGTTGACAAATATGTCACAACTTTACACAATTTTAAAGTGACTGTCTTCCCATCAGTTGCACATAGCATCCTTAAAGTTAATGTTTCATTATATATAATACCATCACTTTCTTTTTCATTTTGACAGTCAAAGGTAGCATGTGATATAACAAAAGATTAACTTTAAATATGCTTTCAGCAAATGGCGGTGATACAAGATTTGTATAATAATTCAGTTCTCATTATAAATTGTTAACCTATTTCAAACTACCTGCATCATTGAACTATTGTGCATCGGTTTTGCAAATATTTAAATTAGTCAAGTAATTTATTGTACTTAAATGATTGTTAATCTGGTATCAAATATTTTATAATATTCTTTTGCAAATATTAATTAGATACTTATTTTTTCAGACCCAGGGAGCTATTATTCCTCATTGCATTGTTCCATTACCCAATTCAAATGGCGGACAATTATTATTGTGTTATGACAACGAAGGTGTATATGTGAACACCTACGGCCGAGCTAGTAAGAATATTGTACTTCAGGTAATTCTTTTATAAATTATGCTTGTTGTCAACACTCATGCAATAAAGTAGTATTGCCAATATCGCCATCCTACTCACTTATAATAACTGTTTTAAACATCCATGTACCACTTTTATTGTTAAGTATTCATATAAAATTTATTAAAAATAACTTTTGATGGCGTGAGTGTTGTTACATATTGTGAACTACTACTTACTTTAATATTTTTTTTTCACTTTGTAGTGGGGTGAAATGCCTACGTCAGTAGCGTATATCGGAACGGGACAAATTATGGGATGGGGCAACAAAGCGATTGAAATTCGCTCAGTAGAGAGCGGCCATCTTGACGGTGTATTTATGCACAAAAAAGCCCAAAGACTTAAATTTCTATGTGAGCGAAATGATAAAGTTTTCTTCTCATCAGCGAAAGGTGGATCTTCTTGTCAAATATACTTTATGACGCTCAATAAGCCGGGAATGGCCAATTGGTAGTGAAGAGGCCTCTATGGCCAAATTTGCGCCTGATCTGTGATGTAGCACAAGGACCTCGCCGACACATTAGTGTCTTGACCATGCGATACAGAAATATAAATTAATACATTACAATGTGCTCAAATAAAAAAGCATAAAAATGTTGCCCACTGTGGACCTTATTATGTGGCATTTTGTATTGAGATGTGTAAATTCAATACAAACTACTGAGATATAATATAAAATAATATTTAAGCAATAACCTATAGGATAAAAGTTTTGATATTGACAATTATTCATAAGTAATGTAACAGTGCTTAGGTTTTTATGTTGCAAATGTTTATTTCTGAATTATAACGTAATTCAAATCATATTATGCCATAATATATTGTTTTTATATTAAGATATTTTGTAGTTATTGAATAATGATTGATTGGTAACCATTTACTTTAGTTCCACCATAAATGCCATGACATGATAAGTGACATTATTATTAATACAGTCAGCAATGTAAAATATTCCTTTCGTAAGAGTACATTTTGAATCATTGGCACTCTAGATAGTGTATAACATTAATCTCACCAATCTGCAATAATTTTATTTTATAATTGGATGTATCCTAAAATTTGGTACTATTTATTATTTATTTGTTGTGTACTATAACTATTATTTACATGTATAAAGATGTAACTGTGCATATTGAAAATTATATATTTGATGACTTTATTTTGAAATTACCTTAGCCCAATAAAACACAGAAATTTAATTATTTTTTATTTGTCAAGTATTTTTGTGTTATTTATTATGTATATATACCCCCCTATACACACAAATACTTGATACAACATAAATTTTACAGGTTGGCATTATTATAGAAAATACTGAACCAATTTTTCTATTTTAGCCTCGATTTCACCAATGACACTTCAAACTGAGTTTAATAATACCTGGTTATGCGTAAACGACTTCAAATTCCAGTCTTGAACACAAAGGGATTTCACCTTTAGAGCGTTTTGAGTTTACATGTCATATTCAAAAAACTTGTTAAAACTGCCATTGACAAGTATGAATATTAACAAAATTGTGTCAATGTTTATATTATGATACAACAGTGACAGCTCTTGAACGCAATCAAATTTGTTGAACGTCGAAAATTCTCAGTCTCAGCATTTAAACGCGTTTAGATTATAACTACGTTTAGTTTGTGTTGGTGAATGTGACAATAAAATAAAACTGAAAAAGATCGACAAATTTAGAATGAGTACTCAAACATTCATGTGGCATTATGAAAACTAATGATTAATAATACTAATCCAATCAAAAAGAAATGATTCAGAATATACTATAAATTATCTTAAATTACCATATGGTGTAGCCAGATCATATACAATAAAAAAATCATTTATATGGTACCGGGTTCAGCCTATTATGAAAGGGTATGGCCAAAAAAGTACGTTCCATGTACACATGGAGTACACGCACAGTAAATGCATTCGACAATAAAAAAGTAGTAAGATGAATGAATACGCCATTTTTAATCCTCGGAACTTGTTTGTTTTGATGTAAAAATATTAAGTCATTCTACTCACTCATCTCTACATGATTAAATTGGCAAATGTTTCTTTTAGTAAAATTATATTCATATTAAAAAGTTTTTAATAAATAAAACTTCTTTAGACCCGGTTTCCACCAACGTGGAGACGAGAGGAGATTAGTCTTGAAGCGGTCAGGTTATTTCCACCAAAGTGGAGAGGGGAGGAGATTTGCGCTCTGCATAGCGGAGATGCGAAAGCTCGAAATCAGTTAACTGATATCTATGAAAGGCAGACGTCATGTCGTTACAAAAGTTTTATTAAAATTTGCTTGAGGAAGAGGAATTAGAGGTAGAAAAACACAATTATTTCTTCAATATATAAACCATAGAATAAAAACGTTTATTATAACGAAAAACAGTTTCATTCATAGTTCCTGACAATATAGAAGTAACACTATAATTAATGTGTGCGTGAGCGTCACGTTCTCACATTCGCCAACACGCACACAGTCAGCCAAATAATGTTGCAAGTGAATAGGCATTTCCCTAAATCAGTAAATTGTAAGAAATACTAGGTTATATGTAATAAGAAAGAAGAAATAAAATATAAATTAAGAATTTTATAAAAACAGCACGTATTAAATTATCGTTGCAACAATTTTTTAAGTGCAAGTAAAGAAGTTCTTTAGAATCGTTGTTTTTTGAAATTCGATAAAACGAAAAAGCGAGACGATAGAGGCGCCGTTCCCAGCTATATCCGAGGTTCTCCAGGGTGTAGAGAATGAATTTGGGATCATTTTCGAAATCCAAGATGGCTGCCGTGGAAAATTATGATTTCAACAATATGAATATCGTATCCGAGGTTCTCGAGGATGCAGAGAACGAATTTGGGATCATTTTTTCAATCCAAGATGGCTGGGATGAAAAATTCTTTTTGAGGCTATACGTATGCGTGGTGTTTATAATGATAAGCCTAATGCCAACGTCTTATAGGCATCTTTCGGAAATTGTTGTGCCACATGGAACTAAAATCTTTGAAATCAGCTGGCAACATATTTTTTTAATGGCGTCTGTTTTGTTTACAAAATATTTTGCTGTTCTAACGAACGTATTAGCTTATATTAAAAGTTGTGAAATAGTATTTAGGTGTGAAATATGAGTTTCTTATCATAATTTTTAGTATAAAACGCTTTGTGACACCGTTTCACTGATTTTCCTGGAAGTTGACAGAATGACACTGACGAGGCGGGAAACGTATGTGGTCATAAACGACCACATTGAAAGTGCTTCATTACGCAGGGGCCTACTCACGTTCTAAGCGTTATTATTCTATGATATAAACTATCGACGGAAACATAGATTCTGGATAAAAAACCATAAAAAATGTCAGTCATGTCGAATATGTCACATTAATTCAAGAGTTTACGATTGAAGTTTTACTGAAAATATTATAAAATAATAAAATAACAACAAATACTTAGTGAAAAAATAATTTACTATTTATTTTATTTGACTATATTATGTAAACAAACTTTAATCTAATTCTATAAGAATATTTTTGGAGCCTCCTTTATTTGAGTTAAATTACTTTGCTAAACTACTAAAGTCGGTTAAAAATACGGAAGGAACGCCTTTTACATTCATGATCAGTCAGTCGAAAAAATTATTAAATGACGCTTTTGGGTGTGCGATGCGACAGTGTCTCGCCACTGCAAGACCGCGAAAACCGCTTAGGGGCCGCGTCGATGTGCATGTTTGTGTCAATGATATTATAGTATTAAAAGAGGTAGATATGTCACTATCGTGCCGAAAATCAATGGAGTCAATTGGTTCCTGTGGTCGTAGTTGCTCTCTCGATACGAAAACGGTACACATGCGTTTGCTGTTGACAGAATTGCTTACAATTTGATATAGGTACAACATTAAAACGCCGTCTTGTGTTATGGGAAGATGCACTAATATAAATTAAAAAATTATAGAATGACATACCTCAGTTAAGAAATCATGTATTATAAAATTTTATTTGATTTCATTATTTATCTAACAAAATATGTCGCCATGACAACGCCGATCGCCGCCAAGCCTAGATTCCTAGATCATAGATTAACGTACAGAAATGACAAAATATTGATGCTGTCTGTTGCGGGATGATCGAGTAGAATATTTTAGGAAATGATGTAAAAAAGTCGTTGTTGCAGTGAATGTTATACGAAATGTAATAATTTTCAATTAACAAGTGCGTATATAGATAGCTGAACTATCAAACTACTAAAACAAGTTTTAGGGTAGGTAGCGGATGTAGACAGTGAGTGATATTTGTTTACGTAGGAGTTTTTTCAGTAACACTGTCCCTTTCAGTATATCCCTTGCCAACTGCAGAAGAATCACTGGATTATTTTCTTCCTCTCCCATTACCTTATTGTAATAAACCCTCAACAAAAAGACATTATAAATAATATAAGATACAAAAAATAATAATTGTAATCTTAATAATTTTTGGGAGCCGTCCTTAGTAAAATTGTAAAAATGGGATTACTGTAGATACCTTTCGATTTTGTCCTGGTGTCTGTATATTTTTTATTATTTTATGTATAAATAATTGATATCATCAATGTGGCTATATCATATAAAATCAATGACACATTATCTACCTAATTTCAATTTTTTTTTATGGAATAGGAGGACAAACGAGCGTACGGGTCACCTGTTGTTAAGTGATCACCGCCGCCCATAATCTCTTGTAACACCAGAGGAATCACAGGAGCGTTGCCGGCCTTTAAGGAAGGTGTACGCGCTTTTTTTGAAGGTACCCATGTAGTATCGTCCTGGAAACACCCCACAAGGAAGTTCATTCCACAGCTTTGTAGTACGTGGAAGAAAGCTCCTTGAATACCGCACTGTGGAGGACCGCCACACATCCAGATGGTGAGGATGATAACCTAACTTGTGGCGTGTCGTGCGAAGGTGGAATTCGGCGGCAGGAATCAGGTTAAACAGCTCTTCGGAACACTCCCCGTGATAAATGCGGTAGAAGACACACAATGAAGCAACGTCTCTACGCAACGTCAAGTGATCCAGCCGTTCACAGAGCACTGGGTCCCGACAATTCGAGCTGCTCTGCGTTGCACGCGGTCAAATGGATCGAGCTGATACTGGGGTGCGCCAGACCAGAGATGACAGTTTTACTACTTTAATTAAATGCAGTTTTACTACTTTATAGCTTTTACTACATGAACTCATGAATGAATATTGCTATGGGGAAAAGCTGCCGATATTAATACAATATTTATGCTGCAGAAGAGGGCTATTCGCGCTATGTATAACCTAGGTCCTAGAGAATCATTGAGAGCAAAATTCAAATATATTAACATCTTGACTGTTGCTTCTCAATATATTCTTGATAATGTAATGTATGTTCATAGGCACATAAGTGAATTTGCCAGAAACTGTCATAACCATAATGATAACACCAGAAACGAGAGAGTTAGTAAGGCAGCCTACCCACTGGCGACCATAGACGCGGCCATGGTCGCCGGTGCGTAGGCAAGCGCGACATGCGGACGGCCGAAAAATTGCACTCGGCTTCCAAGGGTGTGTCAAGATGGACGTGCAGAAGATAATCACGCTAACTGTGCTTGTGTATTTACTACGAAAACGGAAGATTTCACGTAAAAGACAGTTTTGGGTGCATCCATTACTTTGCGAGAGAAAGACTAAAGGATTATATTATACTTATTTTTTGGATTTAAAAATGTATGAGAAGAGATTCTTTAATTACATGAGAATGTCAACGAATACTTTTAACCTGTTACTGGATACAATAAAACCAAAAATTACTGGAACTGGTAACAACTATCGGAAATGCATTACAGCAGAAGAAAAATTAGTGATAACAATAAGGTAAGCTTTTTCTTTTTTTAAAACAGAATGTTTAAAAAATACGTGATTTATTTTAAAGGGTGTTTCGGAATGGAGTATTGTGTACAGGGAAAATAAAAATAATGTGATAGGGCCTTTTTTTTTACTTAAACTGCTTAATGGATTTTTTTGTAAATTAGAATTATACAAGACTCGATTCTGAATCACCATTATTGTGTTTTTCACAACAACCTGTATAATTCATTGACCATGGTTTTGCCACTTTAAATAATTTATGAACAATACTACTTTATGACTTTGAAAAGGAGAGGAAAAGGGCTTGCTTATAACTATGTTTTTAAATAATAAAAAACTGAAGTAGATAATCAAATTATTTGTATTTTCGTAACTTAAAAAATGGCAATTGTGAACAATTAATCATTCAAATTGGGAAATAGGTCTATCATTTCTGAATTTTGGGAAATATCAGAATAATGAGTATGAGTATCGCTGTAATTTGAATCATCTAATATCCTGTTGGTAGTAGAATAACCTGAATAATTCGGTCGATGCGGGTCATATTCTTGGTCGTAAAGAGTATTAAAATCTCTTGAATAGTTTATGCGCGCTGTTGGTTCATAGTTCGGTTGATATTTTTCTATAATTTCCATGATTTCCATTTTCGCTTTGGTCTTCATTACAGCAGGGATATTTTGAAATCTGTCGAGGAGGGATAAAAGAAACAGTCTGTCACAATTTGAATCATTCTGTGTATCTGTCTTCTCTATTGTCGCTATGGTCTTATGCAGAACGGAAATTAAAGGGTCTGTATCGGATTCTTCGTTTGGTATTTTTTTCTTCCTTTTTGTTCTAAGCGACTTTGATGCAGACTGTTGAGTATCAAGATCAGAAGATGCACTTTCATTTTCTTGACTTGCCTGTTCAAGACTATTTTCTGTTGCGTTTGTGTCCAGCACTGATCTCAAAAACAGTAATTGGTTGAAATAGGTGTATTGACTTTTACGTTTTGCAGCAGAACCACTTTTCACATCTTTAAAACAGCGCAGCTCTCTTGTGAAACAGTCTCTAAGGTTTTTCCATCTTTTTTGGAGAGTCATGCCTGTAAATCAATAAATAAATGTAGTACATATTACAAAACTAATATTATGTTTATTAATGTGAATTTTATTTTCAGGTATTTAGCTACTGGATGTTCTTTATCTCATATAAGTCATGAATACCGCATAGGACTTCCTACAGCATCGGAAATAGTATTTGATGTTTGTGAAGCAATATGGGAGATATTAAAACCAATTGTGATGCCACAATTGACCAGAGATAAGTGGATTCAAACGGCTGAAGGTTTTAAAAAATACGCCCAATTTCCTAATTGGATCGGAGCCATCGACGGCAAGCACATTAGAGTTATCAAATCACAACATTCAGGATCTCTTTATTACAATTACAAGGATTATTTTTCAATCGTGTTACTTGCAATATGTGATCCAAATTATAAATTTCTTTACGTAGACATTGGAGCATACGGCAAATGCAGTGATTCGTCAATTTACAAAGGCTCTGTATTTTATCATAGGCTTTTAAATAATGATCTCGATATTCCGAGCAATAACCCCGTCAAAGAAAATGGCCAACCAATGCCGTTCATTTTAGTGGGTGATGAGGCGTTTTCACTATCGGAACATATGATGCGACCGTATGCTGGGAGAAACTTGAATAATGTAAAGACTAATTTTAATTATCGACTATCCCGTGCCCGCCGCTATATTGAATGTACATTTGGAATATTAGCCAATAAATGGCAGATTCTTCACCGACCCCTAAACGTCAAGAAAGAATTTGCAGTTGTGATTATAAAAGCTCTATGTGTGCTTCATAATTATGTGCGAGAAAGAGACGGATATGATTTCAAGGACACGTTGACTGTACCAGAGGCTTTATTAGAAATACCTGCAAGTTTACCTAATAGAGCAAATAGAACATCAACCGAATATCGAGATATATTCGCAAACTACCTCAGTACCGATGGTCGCTTGCCCTGGCACAATTTGTAAATATATGGGTGCGTACCTACGACGGCTGCTCAGTTTGTGCGTTGAGGCACTTGCTCGCCGCAAGCCGCCATTGCGCGCCGTAAACAAAATGGCGTCGAACGCACATTCGGTATGAGTAATCTTTTTAAAAAGTTATTCCAATCATTACGAAAACCTGGTAAATTTTGGCAAATAATTGTCAAAACTCATGTGCAAAGCGAAAAATAGTAGATATAAAATAGTTATACTTTTGACAATTACCTATTTGCTAAAATTTCTTAGATTTTAAATGAACGGAACAACTTTTAAAAAAAATCACTCATGTTACATATACGTGTCGAACGCTACTACAGCACCTGCTGCGTTTATTGTAGTTCATCGCATTATTAATTTAAGGCATAATAAAATAAAAGACTAACCAAGTTCTGCCTTTTCTTTATCTTCTATGGATTCACCGCCAAATATATTGATCAGTTCAAGCCACAACTGCCGCTTAACATCTTTATTGGAGTAATCATTTGATGATAAATCCCATAAACCTCTTCTATTTTCAACTTCAATTATGAACCTTTCCGTGTCGAAATTATTGGCCATTGTAAAATAATCATTCTGTAGCTATACACGTCTGGTCGCCGCGGCCGATGCGGTAGCACTGATGAATTTTAATACAGAAGTGATGTTCTCGACGGCCACGATTGGTCGCTGGTCGCGTGGCATCAAATTAGACGCCGAGGCCAACGGTGGCCGCTGGTCGCTGGCCGCTAAGTGCGTAGGGGCTATAGCGATGGCCATATAAAGTCCAGAATTCACTGGCCGCCGCGTCCAGGTCGCGGCGACCATGGTCGCCAGTGCGTAGGCAGCCTAAGTCTTTTGTGGGGCGATGTATATGCTTTTACAACAAGATCCCAGAAAATGTTCAAAACAAAAGTATTACGTTATTCAAAAGAATTGTTAAAAACGTTTGTGTGGTAAAGGTTACTATAACATAAATGACTTTCTTAATGATACCACAGATTGGGAATAGAGTGATCGCCCTCAGGCTATTAAATAATAAGTTTAATTGTACAATATTACTTTGTAAACATATTTATTCGATGAAAAAAAAAGCCCACTGAGTTTGTTGCGCCCATTCATCTCAGGTCTGAGGCATTCATTTTGGAATCGGTGGTAGTTTTTTGACTTTCAATAAGTGATGTCACATCCTATTTTGAATAAAAATATTTGAATCGTAATTTAGGCATAAAACACGGTGTACGGTAAAAATCATATCTGATGAATTAACTGTATTTTTTCTGTACAAATACGAAGCAATTAGCAAATTACAGTTATCTCTTTTTAGCTTGCGATAATTGCATTTACTATACTTCTTTGACGTGTAATCGTAATGTAGTGTGCTATTGCAATGTTAAATTATTCATGTGTGCGTTAGTGTATCATTTTCAAACACCGAATGTTGTCTACGTAACCTATCTATGCTTTTAAATATCATTGGTTTGTGTGTGTGTCATTTCGAACGTTTGTAGGTAGTTTGCATACTGTTACATATTATGTCTACTGTGTAAATCCTACGCAATAAGTAACGGGATTGCCTAAGTAAAAATTGAAATTTAGTTTACTATGAAACATACAAACAAACACCAGTGGGAGGTGAACACGGTGGATTTTGGCTATCTCCATTTTTTTTACAAGATTATAGGTTTTCATCTGTGGTATCAATGCCAATACAATTGAGTTAATCACTTTTTTCTAAGAGTTTCACTAGGCCATTCGACTACACTAAAACAGATAACTTTAAAACTTACACCAAGTCACTACACACACAGATACACAACTACCACCCACACTATCATGGACACCAACTAAACTACTACTTTATCTAATTATTTTTGTTTATCCTTCTCATCATTATAACCATGTGCTTTGGGAGCCCGGTGACTTGTAAAGTCAAAACAAAAATATTGATATAAATAAACAACTGTATCATGTGATTGTGAGAGAAAATAAATATATTTTGAATTTGAATAAAACTATGATAATTTAGTATTGCCTAAGCAGTCCTCTTCCATAGCAAAATAGTATTTTTTCTTTTCTATATTAGTATCATTGAGCACTCTGATGATATTTGCATCATTTACTGAAATAAATTGTACTCTTGGGCCAAATCCAGTCTTCTGCCTTTTGGATAACAGAAACTTTGTACTTGGGGTGATTTGCTTTTGTCATCATCCAGGGAACAGTGTGTAATGGAATGCATCAGTCCGATTAGTTGAACTAGAAGTTTGCCTATAAGCAATATTCAACCTTGATTCATATTTTTAAGATGTTAATGAGGATACTTATTCAAAAATAGCAGAGTAAAACTATTTAATTGTTTAGTACTGAATATGTCATCTGTATATGTAGACAAAGTAAAAAAAAATTAATCACTGATTGCATAATTTGATTCACTAATTTGTAAGACATGTTACAATGTTTAATTATAATAATAAGTATTAGCTTTCTACACTTCTCGTCTTTATAAACTTACACTATGCCAAATCCTATATTTGCTGGTTTGAGTACAGGTTCACTGGTTTTTTTGCTCAACTCCACATCTAATATAGCCTTCCTGATTTGAGGAAAAACAGCCCCAGGTTTAAGCTTTTATGAGCCTGTAGTTTTTTGTCAACCAAGGTGGCCCTGTACAAGTTGGTGAACTTTCCACACAACCTTTGAATTTATTTGCAGGTGAGTAGCTTCCCACATTATGATAATTTTTTGCCAAAAAAATGTAGAAGAAACTAACATATAAGATAATTTAAAATTCATTGGTATTTGGGGATTAACCCAGCACCTTGATGAAAGGTGATCTTAGTATTGCCTAAAATACAGCTAGGCTACTCTTGGTTTCATGCTAGAAATTTTTATACCAATAATTTTGTATCTTTTAATGTCTCTTAAAGACTATAATAAATTTAAATTATTTAATTTAGCCAACTAAGAATCTTGTCTTGTATACAATAAATTATTTATTAAATTTGTAATATAAAATTGTTTCTCCAAAAATCAGCAAACTATTATTAAATGACTTGATTTGAAAATATTTGGTTGCACATAGGAAATTGGATAGACACTATTATTTTAAAGATGCAAAGCAAGATTAAGGTAAACTAATTAATAAGCCCAGAAGTAGCTAAGGTTCGACTTTCTTTATATGACATTGGGACTAACATTAAACCGGGGACCGGGGGCTGCATTTCCAAATCTCTTAGATTATTTACTTTAATTTTAAGGTTGCTTCTTAGCTTGTTGATTTCTATATTAATTTGTTTTTGGTCATTTTCTAGTAACTCTTTCGTATCTTCTATATTATGTTTCACTAAAACAGAGCCCACTGCCAACCAACACTTCTTCTGCGATGATTTGTTTATATCTCTTAACGCTTCCCGGTTTTGATTCCTTCTTTTATCTAACAAAACAATTTCACGCTTGTCACTTAAAATTTCCTCAGCTAATTTTTCAACGCTTACTAAATACTTCAGGGTTTTTGCTTGATCATCCATATTTCAACAAAAGAATAAGAAAAGACATAAAAATAAATGAAAATGTTTAAAATTTAAACAAAATAGGTAGGTATATAATTCCAGCCAAGCGATACTCATAAAAAAGCGATTTACTCGCGATTGTATGAAACGTGCAGTTATTGTTAGACTGACAGATGACGGCTGTAACGTTTTAAAAAACTGAGAAAGCCGAAATCCACTACGTTCTAAGCAGCTGATTGCTTTCAAACTTAGCCGGATTATACTGTCCCGCCTCTATGTAGTATTTACATCCTCTTTGGGTAATTCTATTTTGCAATTGGCAATAGCAGATACCATCGATTGTATGAAACTTGAAGTAATTGATAGATTGACAGATGACGGCTATAATTACCGGATCACGTTTCGGTCTCGAAATTACATTTTGTGTGTGTGTGGAGTATTCTTGTCCATGATTTAGGGTATTTTCAGATATGCACTGCACAGTGCTATCACTGTAGAAAAATTCGTTCCGGCACTGCCAGTATACTGCCGTAGTACCCTAGGGAAATATATGACGTCATAAATCGCCGCCATACTACTGTGAGCACTGGCGTTTTCGAGGTAAGGTACTCGCAGTACTTTGATAACGTGAACAGTCAAAACCACTCGAGTGCCTAAAATATTAATTAAAATATTTTTAATTTGAAAGTACTCCGACAAAAGTTTTTTTAATGAATTAGAAAACTTTAATACACTCATTTGAATGCTGCGTCAAAAAATGCGGCTGATAGTATACGGGATTGCGTTCCGTTTTAAATAGTAACCAGTATAACTGGCTATAAAGGAATGGCTTCACAGCATACTAAATTGACGTCACACTGTACAGTGGTCGCAGTGCATATTGGAACATACCCTAAGTATCTATAAATTTTGATATTCTTAAAAGGCCAGATTGAATATGCTTCATTTCGCTTGGGCCTACTCACATTCTGAGCTTTATTAACCTTCAAAAGTTGTGACTAAAATTTATAAATATTAAAATCTACCAAGGCATTGGAAAATCTACAATGGGTATAGCAGTTGTTGATACTTGGAATGTTTCTCAGAGTGCGACTGTCTTGAAATAAAATTACAGCTTGGACTTAATGTTCTAGGTTTTAAGGTTACACAAAATTATTATTTCCACATTTTCAGTGTTCACAATTTGCCTGTTGATCATTGAGCACTACAACCAAAGAAAAATTTCAATCACAAAGCTTTTTGCAAAATTATAAAACCGGCTACACACAACATAATTACCTATGAATTCGATACATAAGCTGTTCTCCTTAATGCGCGCTCCACACTCACGCAAGATCCTCTATCCTAATGTTGAATATGAATTGGGACAATGAAACAATGCTAAAAATCCTGGAATTGTACCAAATTAATTCGTGTATATGGGACCCCCAGAATGAATCTCATAAAAATAGACATAGTGTCTGTAAACACCTTGGTGTTTACAGACACTATGTACAACATTTGGAAGCAGAATGCAAGCTGCTTCCAAATGTTTGTGTGTTTGTTATTTGACTGCCATGTGTGGATGTTTGTATTTGCCTTTATTTGCATGTTTGCCTGAACGTCATATATTTTGCCAAATACAACAAACACCCAATAGCGAACACAAATAGCCATGTGAAGTGCCACCTTATATCATATAATCTTAGTAAGAATCTCATCGAGATTCTCGGCTAGACTAGAGCTTCTTCGGGTACACACTCGCAAGGTTTTTTAATACAGTTCTCACACTCGATGACAATGGACGCAGAAGTAGCTGCTGCAACAAGCATATTTTTTGGTTTTTTAATTCATGAACATGTAATTCCATCAAGGAGCAAATACGTTTCCGCGCATCGTCAATTTTAGGTTATTTTTAAAACTTATATACCACAAGTTCGGTTGTCCTAATTCGGCTCATTTTGATGCCCAGTAAATATCACGCAATACTATTAATGATGGACGAGTTTATCGCTACCGAAACCGAAAAACATGCGAGTGTGGAGTCAATAGGCGTTCTTGTCTGTTCTAGTTCTTAGCTCGTATGTCTCATGCCAAAAATACCGACAAAAATCGGAAAACAAAAACAAGGCGAGATCCTGCGAAGAATATGGAAAGCGGTTCGACATTCCCGTTTTTCCGTTCTTTTATTTTTCTCGCGTGAATGTAGAGCGGTTTTAAGAGCTTATTACAACATTGAACTGATTACACATAATTCAATCAATAATGGGTAATGTAATAAGCTCTTTCCGCCGGTTTTTTATACATTTTGCAATCGCCTGGAAATGAAGCTGTCGTATTGCCGCTGCCGCATTAGCAGCCTGTCATTTACTTAATCAGGGGGACGCGAATCGCGATGCGAACCACTGGGCATTAGCCACACAACAAAGAGAATTTAAACACTACGTTCACCACAGAACATTTTTACTCTATCAACTATCAAATAGCAGTTTTTATACATTTGGCAATCGTCTGGAAATGAAGCTGTCGTATTGCCGCTGCCGCATTAGCAGCCTGTCATTTACGTAATCAGGGGGACGCGAATCGCGATGCGAAACACTGGGCACTAGCCACAGAACAAAGAGAATTTAAACACTACGTTCACCACAGAACATTTTTACTCTATCAACTATCAAATAGCAGTGGCGCCGGGCGCGTGGCGACTGGCAGACGGCGGCCATTTTGTAGAGTTTGGCATGGCTGGGGTTCCATTTTGCATTGAGTGTTCCATAACCAGAAAAGTTATTATTTTAAATTAATCAAACTTATATTTCATAGGAGAATTCCTGTGCTTTCTGAAAATAAATATTAAGAGTTTATAGATATTATGGATGGACCGCCGTTTCGGGGTTTTCGCGGAGGACGCGGTGGACCTCCCGGTCGAGGTCGCGGTGGCTTTGATATGCGAGGAAGGTAAGTTATAAATAACATCTAAAATATACAATTTAAGGTTAAATATATTTTTCAAAATTGAATCGCACCTTAGTAGTGACATAACCTAATGCAATCATTACATTATTCATCAGCTGTTGTGTATTTTCAGGGGTGGCCCTGGAATGAGGGGAAGAGGTGGACCTCCTAGAGGTGGAGGTCCACCTATGAGAGGCCCCAGGCCTTTTCGCGGTGGTCCAATGCGCGGAGGTGGAATGGGCGATAGAGGAGGCCGTTTCCCGCCGGGACCACAAGGTCCGGGTCCACACCCAGTTCCGACAATTGAATCTAGAGGACCTCCCCAAAGTAAGAATTAGTTAAATTTTAATAACGTAGCCACGTTTTAGAATCTAATGTCCACTGATTTGAAAAAAAATAGCCTCAATATTGTATTAGGATAGATTAGAAAATACCGAATTTAAATAAGTAATGAATCTAAAAACACACAAATCAAATCTTTCACCTAAATTTATAGACTTAGTCTAGATTTATATTTTTTTTTATTAAATTTTAGGTCGTAATATAAAAAATCTAACCTCTGAAGTGAAGGGAAGTCCCTATATTTCCGCTATCACTCCCTGGGGACTATTTCTTAACAAAATCTTTTAGACTTTGTCATAATATTTTAAGCATTTTAATTACAGTTAAACTCATGAAACACATAGAAGCTTGGTAGTCTACTTTAACGTCTTCCACAATAGCCACAGTAAGAAGAATTGACTAAATGATGTACTAAATAATTATTGTTAGTATTTTCATCATCATGATAGAAAACAACCTGACTGTGACCTTGACAGGTTGGTTATAAAGCACGACCTCACCGCTTCACATTTGAGGAGTGCAATTAATAAGCAATTAGCAGAGTATATAAAATAAATTTAATGTGTGAATTCATAATTACAGAGTACTGGGGTCCATTGTAGTATGTATTAATTATATAGAATACCACCAAAGATGCTAAAATCATTATTATTAATACAATTATTGTTTTTTTATTTTATCTAAATAGGAGGAGCAATGGGCAATAATAGGGGACCAGGAGGTATGATGCGAGGAAGAGGTGGAAGGGGCCGAGGTGACTTTGGTCCCCGTAATGATAGGGGAGGCGGACCTCCAAGAGGTGGTCACATGAGAGGAGGTAATTTTTAAGTTATATTTAGAAGTTTGTTTTTACCAAACAGTGTAACCTGGGTATCGTCAAGGCAAGAGTAAATAGGTATTGACTGGTTGTGTTCACTACATCCTCATTGTCTCTTGCCATCAAGTGAAATGGATCAATAAATAAATATTTATCATTACAACCCTATTTTAAAATTAGATTTTGTTTTAAAATCATCAATTATTTAATACAGGGAGAGGTAGCAGACCACCACATGTACCTAGTGGTCCTCCAGGGCCTGCACCTGGTGGGATACCAGGACCTGTCCCACATGGACCACCAGCACAGATTCCAAGTGGCCCTGGGCCAAGAGGGCCACCCCCACAAGCCATTGGGGCCCCACCACCACAAGGAGCAGGTGCACCACCATTTAAACGAGGTAGTGGACCTCCCCACGGTGGACCACATGGGCCCAGTGGACCACCAAAACGTGGAAGGTAAGTTTATGGTATCTTATTTTTAGTGAAATTCAAAAATTATTATTCAAAATAGTATTCATTACAATAACTTTGAACATCAAAAACTTCAATCCATTCAATAATGTATGCTCCAGACCTGAGAAGAATGGGCGCAAAAAACTCAGTGGGCTTCTTTTTTTTTTTAAATTTTTTATTTAAACAATTTGTTGGTGGTTGCTCCATAGCCATATTAAGATAGTTGTTGATTTTAAAGTAAGTAACATTTACCACTTAAAAGTTAGTTTCAACATTTCTTTTGAATTTCCTATCACATTTTCTGGGATCATGTTGTAAAAGCTTATTCACCACTGAGCAAAAACTCGACATAGGTGAGCTTATGTTTGCTACTGTTAACATTGTGATCATCTTTATTTTATTTATTCATTATATGTATATTTTTTTATTAAAGAGTGTAAAAAAGAATGCTGGGAGAGTTTCTTGCGCCGCTTCTTTTCTCTCAGAGCACCATTTGTTACCAAAAAGGTGGTATCGCTGGAAATGACATAAAAATGATACAGTATGACATATTTCAATATTTATTGATTATCAGTTATGCTTCATTAACACATACCTGTTTCTCCAACTTTATAGTTTTAGGAGTCTTAATAAACTCCATTGTCAACTGACTAACTGTAATTTGATAATGTCACACTGTCAAAGTCAATGTCACTTTATTCAACTTGGCTTAAACTAAGCGCTTTTGAATAGTCACTACAAATATTTCTTTTTAAATTATGATTACCATATATTCGTAATAAACCAACTCAACAGCCACTCTTTTCAGTCATGGCCACTGTTTTAATGAATTCTGAATACTAACTCAACAATATTATGATGTAGGTATGAAGGTCCTCGAGGTGGTGGTGGCGGCGGTGCGCGCCCTCCAGCCGTGGGTGGTGGTTACCAGCAAGCTCCACCACCACACAGTGTGGCACCACCACCTAATGGATATGGACCTCCAGTGTAAGTATAAATCAAATGACAACTAATACAACCCACTTCACACAGAACATACTTTTTGTGGAAAAGTACAAATTAACATAATATATTGGTCACCTAAGACACAGAAACACCCCAAGAGAACTTAAGATTAGAAGTTATAAAATTATTACTCACCCTCATGAAGTATTTCCGAATGGTCTGAAACTAGTTGATACCTATAAACCACAAGAAAAGCCTTTTTAGTTAAATGTATAAGTTGAAGAATGTCCTAAAAAAGGGCAAAGTTCCCAATATGCTACCATGTAATAGCAAAGACTTCCTCTTATTCTAATTCTTATACTGAAATGTGTAGACTTTATACAAATTAACTAAGCAGTATGGTGTCAAACAAGTTAGAACAACTTTCTATTTAGCATACATGACTTTGTGTTTAAGAGGTGAATGTGTTCATCAGTCAAATTCTTGACTAAAGGGAGAATTAAATATGTAATTCTAATTTAATACATGATTTTATGATGATCCAATTTCACGATAGGAATGTGCCGTCTGATACATATATGACGCTATTCAATGAACTGATAAAAGCTTTAAACATATTAGTATAATTTTTTTTTTATAATTTTTTCTGCATTAAGTATTTTGTTTTCAGACATACAGGATACCAGCCTTATGAGCAGCAAACACAAGAACAATATGCTGCCCCAGCATATGCTCCGCCCAGGTATGCTATCCTCAAAAAATTTTACCTGATACAAATTTTACATAATAATTCATGGTATGGAATAATGATGAAACTTGTACTTGATAGGAATTGCCGTCTGATACTTAGATGCAGACAAGTCTATATCTGAAACATTAACAGTAGTTATAACCGAATTGTCTTATTAACCTGTTGTTATATTAGCAGTTTTGATTTCAGTTCATATGACAGCAACCAATATGCAGCACCAGCTCCTGTACCTGCTGCTCCTGTGTATAGTGCTAATGGCTATAATACCAACTATGGATACTCAACTGGACAAGGCAGTTATGAACAGGGATATGGGTAAGAAATGAATTGTCAATCTTGTTGGTTATATTGTTACATAATATGTCTTCAACAAGCTTAAAACGGCATACTGCGGGCAATAGTCAATGCGCAATGGTTTACAAAATCAACTGAGATCCACGAATATCTTAAATTACCGAAACCAAATACCCTCTTGAACAACGCTACAAATGACAGTGGTTAAGCTACAGTTGACTGAAATGTGACCACATATTATAAGGGGGGGATTTGGTTGCTCCATGTCATAATCTGGTGACCGATTGCAGAAACAATTAATAAAAAAAAATTATCACACTCTAACGTCATAGTTCCTTCAACAATTTCGCTTATGGTCATGGGGACCGATTGCAGAAACAATTAATAAAAAAAAAGTTATCGCAGCAGTGGAGTCGGCGGTGCGGGAGACGCGGGCTATGGCCCTAGCGAGCCGGCGTACGGCGTGGCTCCTACCTACGATGCGTACGCGCAGCCCTCGTACGATCAAAGCTACCAGCAGCCACAACCGCAATACGGCGCCAACTACGGTAAGTCCTTGAACAGTAAACAACAATCATTGGTTGGGAATTTATTATATAGCGTGGCGCTACAATTGCGACATTAATATATAAAAACACGAGTAGAACTACTTAACTATAAGCATAAAAAAATATTCAAAATAAAATATATAATTAACATAAATATCAATTTTCTATAATATCATTTTGGAACACATGAAATATAGTACCCGTGTGTAGCATAGGCACCGACACCTAATTCATGCCGTCTTATGTGATCATGTAAGAGGGTGATTACAATTTTGTTTCCTAAATATATAATTTGTTTGTAAATTTCAATTATTTACTTTTTTTATGAATAAGGTTAGATAGAACTTTGTGGTCATTATACCGCCACGCTGTTTAAATCTGTGTCATAATAGTCTTGTGGGAAGTCTCAGCTTACTTCAACACACATAGCATGATTTAGAAGGAAATTATTATTTTTAGAATTAGAATATTTTATTAGAATTAGAAAGAAAAAGAAACAAGTTTTAGAAACTTTGTTTTAGAAGATTATAATATTATATAGAAAATGACATATAGTCAAATGTAGTTCTTAAGATTTCTACAAATGAAAGAAAATTTCCTAGAAATTAGATTTCATACATTAAGATATGTTAGTTACATGACTGTTATAAGCACATGTATTAAACCAATGTGGCTCAAAACAGTAGGTTTTGTTTAATAATTTAAGTCTATTAAGTCTTAAAGGGACATTCAAAGGTTGTAGAATAGTACCTACATATAATGAAAATTATATTTCTGTGGTTAAATATATGTATCAGAAAAATTTAATATTGAAATAAATTTAATTATCCAAAGGCAAATATATGATAAATGGAAGTAATAACTCCCTGTATCTGTGAGGAATTACAGAATGTTATGATCATCTACTAGGTTGTTAAAATGAAAGATCAAGTTAAATGTAATATAAGATCTGGTAGGTATTAAGCTAAGAATAATAAATGCCTTTTAAAATATTTATCATATAGGCCAGTATGACATGTCACTTAATAAAATAGTAATGATATTTCCTACTATTTTTACTGAAATAATAAAATAGATTTCCATATAATCTCCAACTAAAACATGACAGAATATTATGAAATGTGTAGAAATTAGAATCAACTTTAATTGTTTGCATTACAGGCAGTTGGTGATTGGTATGAGTTAAAACAACATTTATTGCAACTATCAAAAATAGCTAGCTGGAATACAATATTGCAAGTTTAAATGGAATACTAAAGAGTTGTATGTTTCGTTGTACTATAAGTAGTCATTAATGCAGTATGCAAATAAATTATATAATTTTTTTCCATGGACACCATGACTACATAGTAATGATTGAGTTATATCACTTTTAAATTAGTGTTATATGTAAGATACTGACAGATTCTAGTTTTAAAAGTTTACTGACAATGAAGTAATTGTATTTATAGATAATATTAATACATTTAATTGTGAAAAAGTGGTATTGACATATACCAAAATCTAGGTTAAGGTACAAAATAAATTTATGAAATAATATTGTGTGGAATTATTTGTCATACCAACATTTTACAGATAAACGAGTTTTTGTCATACTATAATTTTAATTGATAGATATATAAATTACTGTATTTATTATTAGAAATGGAATATTAATTTAATTGCAGTATACATTGTACAACATACCTAATATTAAATTAATCTAAATATTTGTAGCAAGATTTATTTCCAACAGACACAAAGTACAAAATTTATGATTTTATTAAAGAGCAGCTCCAGAAAATTATGACAGATCTTGCAAATTACCATGAAGTTTGGGAGGTTATTATATAAGTAATATTAAAAACAGGTAACATACATTTGAATATTTTTAAATAAGTTAATGATAATGACGATTTTAAGTGCTTATAGTTAAAGCAATATTCAAAAATCTTAACAGAAGTAACTTCAAGATATAACTATTCGTTTCCGCCCGGCGAATTTAAAAAGGAAATAAATTAATGAAGGAATGTTGTAATTTGAAAAATAAGTAGCCATAAACCATCTAGGATAAATTTCGCATCGAATGGTGGTAGTTTCATGTCGATACAATCAGTGGTTTAGGCGTGATTGAGCCTCAAACAAACACCATTTTCACTATAAATATGTAGTTTATAATAATTTATACTACTATTGGTATGTTATAATACAAGTTATGCATTACAACTAGAATATGATCATCACTAGAACTACTTCCATGAATTCTAGTATTGGTACTCTTTGCTGTGGCCTGTGCCTACTTACTTAATATGATGGTACATTAAATATCATGGGAGATGTCAGACAAATGAATAACAGAATACTATGATTATTATTAAGATTGTGACATTTTACTATCATAATTTAGATTAGGTATATACACCAATATTTTAAAATAACCTACCAAATAAATAACCATTAAAGAAGACATATTTATGTCACAAAATACCAAATTTTATTAATTAATCTGTAGGCAAACATGACCCTTATTGTAAAATTATGGTGTATAATGATTTGTTTAGTTGTATACCTACATATTTACTAGGCAATATCTGTTAAGTAAGGCATAGGTAGTTCAAATATCAGAAAATGAAAATAGTAATGTGGTAGATGCTAGGAAGCAAAATGAATGTTCTTGAGTTAAACTTAAGTCGTAGTTCCATGTGATGAAACAGTATCAATAATAAAAAAAAGTAATCAAACAATACAAATAAATAGGTCCTATGTAAATAAATATTAAAACTAAAGATAAATAATAATAATACTCTTGAGTTATGGGTGATATTTGAGATGAAAGTATTCTTAAATCTATAGCAAAATTATGAACGGATATGATAATACAATAAGTTTAGCTTTCTATTATTTTGTTGTAGTACTCAATATGGGATTAGGGATTGTTATATTATGTTCATTTTTGCTCTAAAATTGTTACTAAACACATATGTTGTGTTTTAGCAGTTTAATAAATAAATTTAAAATTGATGGAAACTGGATCTTACCTTGCATTGTCATTATAATAGCAGCTAGTAAATCATAGACTTGCAATTCAATTATTAAGTACTGAAAATAGACTAAATAAATTTATTAGTAATAATCTAATAATAACAGCTACCTTTATTTGTAAGTCATAACAACAATTTAAAAACAAAATTGAGCTCACACACTAGACAAATATACAATAGTTAATTATACTAAGCTACAAAGTAGTTAATTTTTAATATGCATGCACTAATAAGAGATACTCACTTAAATAAATGTAATGACATGACTGTTATATTTCAGGTTGAAGATGTAAAATAATTTAGAACAAGAACTATTTGCGAGGGCCCTTACCGAATCATGCTGGATTGTACATTTCAAAAATTATGTGAGTATAAAAAAATGTAAAAATATTGTATTACTGATAACAAATTCCGGTGGGGTTACAAAGGGTGCATGGGTAGCACTTGTAGGTGACACTGGGGGCTTTTGCCATCCTGTCCGATTGAAAAGTTTATTGTTGTAACAAATATTGCTATAACTGCAATCTTTTGCTGCCCAAACCAGGTTCAGTCATGTTAAAATTTTGGGTCAAGAAAGAAAAACATGTGCAATTTTGCCACCAATTGTCACCAAAGCGATGCGCATTATAAGTTGTATGCGTTAAATAATAAACGGTGATACAATGCACCCTTGGCAGACACCAGCGCTGGGATGAAACCTTTCTTGATAAAATGTCATCTGTTCGGACTGCAGCTGTTCCTTCTTCGTTCTGACGCCCTAGAAAAGGTGCACATGATGTTTTGGCGTGCCCATCTCTAAAAGTTTTACACAAAATTTGCCATTTTTCAGGGTCGAATGACTTGGAGAAGTCCTCTTATATAAAAATGTTATATATACGAGGGGCGGCTGAAACATTTTGAGCCTAAAGTATTGAAAATGTATAATATTATAAAAATATTTTTCTATATAGTCCCCTTCTACTTCAATATATTTCTTACAATTTCCATAAAGTGCTTTTTAACCCAGTAAAAAAAATTCACCGTCTTTGCCTTGAAATTGCTCTGGTACTGCCTTCACTAGAATATCTTTGCCCTCGGAGTTTTTTTAAATTATAAAATAGAAAACAATCGCAGATCTCAGGTCTATGGCTTGGTTAATTTTTTCGAACACTGTTTTAGCCTGCAAGAACAGCACACTTTTCGCCTCTCCCTTCTTGACAACCAATAATTGAGGCATAATAATCCCCATTCATCGTAACTTTTTTAGAAAGGTAATCAAAAAACAAAATCCCTTCAGATTCCTTAAAAACATTGGCCATGAGCTTGGATGTCGATTTTCTGACTTTGATATTCCTTGGCGGTTATCCCCTTTTTCTATACACTGAATAGACGGCTATGTTTAACCCGGGTCATATTGTCGGATCCATGTTTCATCAACTGTGACATTGCGAGTAAACATGTCATCAGGATTATCGGCCACAGATGTCCAAAAACTTAGCGAAGTTGTGACTCAACGCTGCTTGTCAAGCGGCGTGAGCATTTTTGGAACCCAGCGCGCGCTCACTGTTTGCAATGTGTAAATTAATAATTGTGGAAAATTTTGCCGATTCGTTTCCTTGCTTCCCTAAATTTCAGCTATCTGCCACAACTTAAGTCACCGATCTTCTAGACCAATTTTTTTGTTTACTGTTCGTCCAGACTTGTGATCATCTCTGTCATGCTTGAATTCTCGGCTTCAACGTTTTATGGTCGAAGGTCCAGATTTCCCGTAATCTAAAGACATATTCAAATATTTCTGACGGCGTTTTATTCTTTGTGGGGTATTTTAAAACGTCTCGGTACTTCAATTTCGTGCAATGCCCGCTGAGTCATTCACTCAGACATGGTAACGTTTACGGGTCAATAACTAGTAATGCAGTGACGCTAATGAAATGAAATTTGGTATTTATACTAAATAGGTAATGCTCACTTACAATATACATAGCCATGATACAGTGCAAGTCATTAGTGACACTTAAAGGCGCTTAGGTTCAAAACATTTCAGTCGCCCCTCGTATACACATACCTAGCTATAATGTTTTGTATATCTGCAGGCAACTTTTATTTATATAAATCATTTAATATTTCAGGTAATGGCGATAAGAGGCAGAGAAGTCATCAGAAGATCTTTCATGCATGTGTCTGATCTGATGAGTGAAAATCAAAGTGTCAAGCAAAATTAAATATTTTAACTTATGTTTGTTTTTATTGATAACCCTTAAAAATCTTACATAATCTGAATAATTAAAAATGTGAATAATGTAAGTAACAACTACAGTGAAATAAATAACGTAGATACGAGGTTATTATGTAATTCATATCAAAAATAAATATAATAGTGTAAATGTGAGTGTATTGGTGAATATTTGCGATAATTTAATACACCTCTTATGGAAACCTAATACCTAATTAATAAAATTAAATCTTTATTACGTTATTTTATACTTTTCAGTTTTTGAAGTCGGTATTATTAAACGTATTTTTTTTTATTTTAAGCAATGATATTTAAAAGTATAGATAGGTTACCTAGACAACATTCGGTGTTTGTAATTGATACACAAACGCACACATAAATAATTTACATTGCAATAGCACACTACATTACGATTACACATCAAAGAAGGATAGTAAATGCAATTATCGCTAGTGAAAAAGAGATATTAAGTATAATTTGCTAATTGACAGAATCATTCACCAGATATGATTTTTTACCGTACACCGTGATTTATGCCTAAAATAAGATTCATTCATGAGTTCATGTAATAAAAGTTATAAAGTAGTTAAACTACATTTAAATGAGGTGTTATTGATTTAAAAAAATATATTGGTTATAATATATAGACATATTGATGATTTAAATTATTTGTACATAAAATAATGAAAAGCATACAGACAACAAAGCAAAACCGAAATGTACTAACAATAAGGGTTCCATTTTTACAATTTTATTAACGACGGGCCCCAAAACGTATTAAGTTTACAATTATTATTTCTTATATATTATAATATTAATATGAATGTATTTTTGTTGAGGGTTTATTACAATTCACCAGATATGATTTTTTACCGTACACCGTGATTTATGCCTAAAATAAGATTCATTCATGAGTTCATGTAATAAAAGTTATAAAGTAGTTAAACTACATTTAAATGAGGTGTTATTGATTTAAAAAAAAATATATTGGTTATAATATATAGCCATATTGATGATTTAAATTATTTGTACATGAAATAATGAAAAGCATACAGACAACAAAACAAAACCGAAATGTACTAACAATAAGGGTTCCATTTTTACAATTTTATTAACGACGGGCCCCAAAACGTATTAAGTTTACAATTATTATATATTATAATATTAATATGAATGTATTTTTGTTGAGGGTTTATTACAATAAGATAATGGGAGAAACAAAATGATCCATTGATTCTTCTGCAGTCAGCAAGGGATAAACCGAAAGGGCAGTATTGTTGAAAAAATTCCTACGCAAGCAGATAGCACGTCTTACTGTCTACGTCCGCTACCTACCCTAAAACTTGTTTTTGTAGTTTGATAGTTCAGCTATACGCACTTGTTTATTAAAAAATATTAGATTTCGTATTACATTTGTTGCAGTGAATACTGCAACAACGCCTTTTTTACATAATTTCCTAAAATGTCCTAAAATATACTACCTCGATCATCCCGCAGCAGACAGGGTAGTTGCGATATATTAGGAGTATTATCGTATCGTTCCAAATATGTCGTCGCGAGTAGACCTCCTGGTACGTTACATACATTCCAAGATTAAGTACTAATAAAATATCAAATAGCCTGCTATTACTAATCTCATTCTATACCACCTTTATTATAAGACTGAAAGCTAGAACTTATTATAATCATCATAATATTATTTAAAAAAGACGCTCACTAACTAACAAGAAAACTCAAGTTCCGCAATCAAGCGGTTACGAACGCTATGTATTCTGGCTACGATTTTACTTTTGGTTGATTAATATATGACACATACTATTTGTCCTTGTCGCGTTGCAGTTGACGTCATAATCTCTATCTTGCTCGAAACACCACGTTAATAAATCGAGATTTATTTGTAAATAACAATGATATTAAAGTATTAAAAGAGGTCGATATGTCAGTGGCGTGCCGAAAATCAATCGCCTAAATTGAGTCAATTGGTTCCTTTTGTCGTAGTCGCTCTCTCGATACGAAAACGGTACACACGCGTTTGTTGACAGAATTGCTTACAATTTGATATAGGTACAACATTAAAATGCCGTCTTGTGTTATCGGAAGGTGCTCTAATTACGAAAGTAAAAAAAATCATAGAATTACATACCACAGTTAAGAAATCATGAATTATAACATTTTATTTGAATTCATTATTTATCTAACAAAATAAATATGTTGCCATGACAACGCCGATCGCCGCCAAGCCAATCATAGATTAACGTACAGAAATGACAAAATATTGATGCTGTCTGTTGCGGGATGATCGAGGTAGAATATTTTAAGGAAATGATGTAAAAAAGTAATTGTTGCAGTGAATGTAATAATTTTTAATAAACAATTGCGTATATAGGTAGCTGAACTTTCAAACTACTAAAACAAGTTTTAGGGTAGGTATCGGATGTAGACAGTGAGTACTATTTGTTTACGTAGGAGTTTTTTCAGGAACACTGTCCCTTTCAGTATATCCCTTGCTAACTGCAGAAGAATCAATGAATCATTTTCTTCTTCTCCCATTACCTTATTGTAATTAACCCTCAACAAAAAGACATTCATAAATAATATAAGATACAAAAAATAATAATTGTAATCTTAAAGCTTTTTGGGAGCAGTCGTTAGTAAAATTGTAAAAATGGGACCCTTACTGTAGATAGAGACCTTTCGGTTTTGTTTTGGTGTCTGTATGTTTTTTATTATTTTATGTATAAATAATTGATATCATCAATGTGGTTATATATTATAATAAATATTCTTTTTATAAAATCAATGACACATTCTCTACCTAAGTTCAATGCAGTTTTACTACTTTATAGCTTTTACTACATGAACGAATCGTAATTTAGGCATAAATCACAGTGTACGGTAAAAGATCATATATGATGAATTAAATGTATTTTTTCTATACAAATACGAAGCAATTAGCAAATAAGATTTATCTCTTTTTCGCTTGCGATAATTGCATTTACTATCCTTCTTTGACGTGTAATCGTAATGTAGTGTGCTATTGAAATGTTAAATTATTCATGTGTGCGTTAGTGTATCATTTTCAAACACCGAATGTTGTCTACGTAACTTATCTATACTTTTAAATATCATTGTTTGTACCTAATTAAAATTAAACCATCCTCAAAGGCCTGTCATTCAATCACACGAGTTGAAGCTTCTCAAAAACGACTATCTACTTCAGTACATAACTGCAATTATTGGTACCTACCTACTATTTCATTATCTAATGAAGTACCTACCTAGGTATATTGTGCAGATTGCTCACAAGAATATTATGTCAAAATTTGTTCTATCGTGCATTCTATAATGGCAGCGTAGTTTGCAGTTTTTACACGCTTTATATTAGCTTCACTTGTATGTTTGTAACAAACTTCTTTGGGCGCGATTTTGACCCACTATAAATGGCTAGATTTCGTTCAAACTTTGTAGATTTATCGAGGACCGATGACATTACACTAATTTGATAAAATTATTCAATTGCAAAATGTGATTTTTGTTATAATTTTTAAATAAATCACTTATAAGCGCCATCTAGTAATTTATTGTAAACTACAAAGGAAACGCGCGACATGTCAAGACAGTTCCACAAAATTAAAGTA
The DNA here is from genome assembly GCF_905404315.1 of Leptidea sinapis. Lineage (NCBI taxonomy): Eukaryota > Metazoa > Arthropoda > Insecta > Lepidoptera > Pieridae > Leptidea > Leptidea sinapis. The sequence goes on along the minus strand of NC_066287.1, from coordinate 5,932,760 downwards.
TCTAATTCGTTTAGAAGCGAATAGATGGCGCTGAATTTATATTTCCATTATAAAGTATTAATGCGTGATTTAACTGAGCTAATTATTATAAGAGGGGATTTGGGGATCTCGGGCTAGCTGAATTAAGTGATCATTCAATATAAAATATTTTTATTCGCAAATATTAAAATCCCTTCATTCAATCTAAAAATGAAAAATAAATAAGTTTAAAAAAAACTAAAGAACAAGCTTTATATAAAATTTATCTAAAAAATATTATATATTTCATTATAAAAAAAGCGTGGGATGTAGAAGAATTATTATTTTAATAATATCTTAAAAAGCACCACACGCTTTTTTTATTATGAAATATATAATATTTTTTTACACTATTTTCAATTTAAATTTATTTTCTATATTTTAGTTGAATTTTATATAAAGCGTGTTCTTTGGTTTTTTTTTGAACTATTATTTATTTATAGTGAAAACTTCTTTAGCCGCGTTGGGCACTTTTTGGTAATTATTATAGAAAAAATATTAGTGCTGTCATAAAAGTGAAATTGAATTCAATGTGAATATACTGTGCATTGTTGAAATAGTGTGTTTGTTTGTTAATATATTATTGAAAATAAGTTTTAATAATTAATTAAAATCAATAATTTGTCTTTATGACATTTCAAATAAGTTTCACTTCTTTAGGGGCCAGCTGTAAGTAAAAAGATAATAAAAAAATGCAATTATCTAAAATTAATTTATTTATGCAGTTGCGTCAGGTAATGTCGTAATAATATCTGAGTCACCAGGGTCTGTGATGGCTAGGGTACAAACTCGGTAGTACTTTCCACAAGCTGTTCCCAACTCAATGTTATTGCCACTGTAGTGATGAACTCCAGTCTTGGCTAGTAGAGCATAATACTCCACCTCAGATTTCCTGAAAAAATAGTAATATTTATCTACTGTGGCAGTTTGTTACATTCTATTTAGTTTTAACAGCTTGAAACATGCCAACCTACTCAGATATCAACACTAGCAAGAAACTTTGTACGAGGTAGCCATTAATGTTCTTCCATGAACAAATGTATCATATTATATAAAATTATACAAATGAATTTATTGATGTCTAGCTTCAGCAGTTCAAACTCTAAACCAAGATGAATTTAATTCTAGACAAAACATTATTAAAAAATATGACTATATATATTTTTTAATATATAAATGGAATATAAAAGAAACTGACCAGTCATGTGATTGAAACTGGCTTTAATAAACAAAATTGGCATACATATTTTCTCTTGTGACCTACAAGAACAAACAGTACCTACATAGAATTCCCTTAGATCAGTGGACTAAAACCTAAATATATGTCAGTCACAAAGTTGATGTTGAGTATGCTATCTTAAGTAAAGGTGAATCATACAGACATATAACACAATTCAACATCTATGGATGTCTTATTTATATATGTATAAAAACATATTTTAATTAGCAGGTGCATCCTTTACCACAAGTGCTGAATAAGTGTACATAATTTGAAAAATCAAAAAATACCACATTGATAAATGGTGGGTGATCAAACCAGTGCTTGCCACTTATGGCAGGCAGAGCATCGGCACTAACCTATATAAGAGTAATCCCAGCCTTTTCTGTGTTAGAAAGCAAATATAATAACAACTATATTACTACACATCTATGTAAATACTTAAATTAATTTGTAGCCAATCTAGAAATTATTCATTTTAAATATCATAGTTAACATCTTACCTGCCAAACTTAAAGCAGATGGAACTAGACTACTCCATAGTGTTCCCAAAATGATTCAGTGTGTGAAAGCAGTAAGTATTATAGTAAATATTCATACTTTGACACACTGAATAAGGGAAACCATACTTCTTAGTCAAGCGACTCCATATGCTTTCCAAAAAATAAATAAATGGGAACTCTACTTCTCAGTAGTCTCACCTTAGTGGGGGAGCATTTCTCGCAATGATGACCAGTTTGGCTTTTCCTTGTCTCAGAGTTTTTAAGGTTTGTTTGTAACCTAAGCAATATTTGCCCGATTTCATAACTAGAGCCAATCGCGAGTTGATTGACTCAATAGTCTTTTTCTGAAATAAAGAAAAACAAATTAATTTGTGACTCAAAGAATAATACGAACATTTTTTATAACCTAAAAACAGTGTCAGCTATCTTCTCAACATCCCTAACTACAAAAATTAGTGAGTCTATCATGTAGCTATTAGTTTCGGACTCAAATAGAAAGATTATATTATAAATTATATAAATAATCAAATCTAGAGAGTCCTAACATAAAATGTTTCATTATCCATTAACATACACGTGTTACTTACTTGCTTCTTAGCAGCGACCATTTTGACAGGATCACGAGAAATAAGTCTGAAATGAAATATAAGCTGTACACTTTTAATCTAATCACAATAATATAGTGATATTTTGTCGCAAAGCAAAATTATCAATAAATCTTAGGATATAATAACCTACCTTAACGACAAACTCAATGAAAAAGAAACATGAAAGTGAAACGTCAATCTTGTTCGACCATAGATTAACCGAAAAATTTTTTTTTTGGATTTTATGGCCTGGTAACGAGACCGAACGTAAAAGGAAAGACCACAGAGTAGGTACTTTTACTAAGCGTGGGAACTGAACAGAGTAAATAAATTCTATGTACTATGATAGAGTCTGGCCAGCGAGTCGAGCGAATTAAAAAAAATTATGCTTGCAACTCTGAAAATACTGTGAAAAATAGTTTTGATACTTTGATATTTTCTTTATTAATTGACAAGGTAGACAATAATTTTTGATGAAAAAATTACTAATTAAGCTTTTACTCGGTTTCATAATGAAAATCAGATTCCAAATATTCAATTACAGGAAATGAATCATAAGTATCATCAGAAGTGCTTTCATCAGCACGAACCTGTACAATAAACGGTTCCAATGTAGTATCTTATATCCTATCTCTCTCATTATTATTATTTTTTATTACTTACATTACGTGATCTTTACACTTTTTCCAATCTTCTGCAGTAACCTCTGCAAAACAGTATTTGAATCAGTTATTGATACACAGAGCTTGAAGCAAGCCTGCAACTAGCCATATCAACCTAGCGTTGTGGTTACTTGGAAACAACAAGCAAACAATTTAGAAATACGTACCTACGTCTCTGAGGGCACGTCAGTGCCGTCGTGGAAGTCAGAACATTAAAAATCTTTTATGTCTAAAATAAATAGATTGACATGGCAATCGCACAAAACAATCTAATCTATGAATAACAATTATAATGTGTTATAATGTGTTTTAAGAAAAAAATTACATTGTGCTTTCATGCGATTGTCAAGATAATCTATTTATTTTAAACGTTAAAGATTTTTGATATGGATAATATTGTCAATCTAAGATGTTCTTATTTGAGCTAATTACGTAATAACTTAAACAGAAGGACCCTTAGAGCAGAAGGACAGTAGGCACTGAATAAATTTATTGATTTGTCATTACAAGGATCTGACATGATTTTTATGGTAGAAGAACTGAGTTGCGAGACTTAGTTTATTTTACAAGTTATGTTTTTGATGTAGATACTTCCATCAACATCTGAAAGCACAAGCCAGTCTTCAATAATGTGTACCATCAAAGGAGATCTTGAATGACTTGACTAATTATTAGCGAATAGACAGCTTTATCTTATCTTCAAATCCATAGAAATTATCTGTATGTGTATTACTGTAAGCCACCTATCAGTAAAAATTTCTGACATCATTATACACACAGATTGAACTGATGCTAACTGAACGTGTAATCTTCGTCTAATGAACAGTGGACACACGGTACCTTGAACAAGAATTTTAATGTTACAATTACACCCTTAATCTTATTCTTCCATTATTTTTCACAGCATTAAACTACAGTGTGTTATCAGGGTTATTAGGTACTCTCCATAATATAATGAGAATTTATATGATTTGTTTGAGTCCAGTCAATCTTCTCTAATTCAGTATATAAAATATTATAATCAACATACGTTTTAGATACATCCTGTATACGCTTCGATGCAGCGTCGTTCACGCAGCTAAATATCGGTGATCCGCCAGTACTAGATCAATTTCTGAGGAGTGCGGTTCTAGTGTGGGGAAACGCGCAAACACGTGATCAATACAGGATTTAGTTACAAAATTGTTTCTCATCTCAATTCTAGTGTAATCCGTGATTACACTAACCCGCACACGATTGCGTCCTGGCAGTGATCAAATTTTCATAAACCTGTAATGTTATCAAATGTTGTGCTTTTATATAGAATCGGTGTGAATTTCAAAAAATTATTAGTATAAGTAATAATACAACCACCTTTTTTGTCAGTTTGAAACTTTGAGTAAGTACATATTATATTATCCAGAGATGTTATATATCTGAACAATATTATCGGATATTCCAACTTCGGTAACAATTATCATATCTAGTGGGTAGGAACAGTAATGAATTACTTGTAACAGTTGAGCAAAGTTTTTAATAATAGATCTTATATTTATATGTAAGCATGAGAACCGCAAATTGTTACGTGTAGGTAAATATGAAAAGAAATGATCTATTGTTTTACAATCATAGATTTCATCAACTTTATACATATTATACCACTTTATAAATATGTATGTGTCGCAGGGATATGATAAAAACAGAGATTTGGTCAATTCCCTAAGTGATTAGACGAAATCACGGAAGATGTTAAAATAACAACAAGATTTTATCATTTCTCTAAATAAATCTAATGATTTGATCAAATACCGGAATTGGTTCCGTGAAATGACAAAAAAACATGACAGTTCTTGTTTTGGTAGCGTCCGCGCATGCTAGTCGATGAAACTATTGGGATAATGTTAGTGATAATGAAAGTAAAGAGAACAAACAAGCAATATTATTACGGAAATAAATATGATGTAATGGAGGTAGGTACTACAAAATATTTAATTTTGAAAAGGATGTTTTTCTTCTGACTCTGTGGTGAAAATAGTGCCTCCAGATGAATATTATATTATCCAATCGACGGGCCACGGCGGCAGAGATAAAATGCTGTATAATTTGAAATCCAGATATTTAATTCCCACTTCTATTTTATTGGAATTTTGGAAACTGTGTACGGTGTGTCAATCCAAAAAGAAATTTTCAAGAGAAGGTATCGTTGTTTGTCCAATTATATCTACTGATTGTAACTACCGCGGTCAGGCTGATTAACTTACAGTCAACCCCCGAAAAAAGTTATAAATGGCTTTTACATTACCAGGATCACGCAACAAAATTCAGTTTTCTGCGGCTAATGATTTCAAAGAGAGTGGCTGAAGTAGCAATCGAACTATTAAATTTTTATAATTAATTATAACGGGGTACAAGTATCTATTATATATTTTAATATTTATGTTTAACTTAGCACCAACCAACAACAGTTATTTTTGATCAAGTTTACTTGTTTTAAATTATTATAGTATTTGTATATTACCTATTTGACTTGGGTATCTTTATTAATTTATCTCATAGTAACGTTTTTATTTTTCAAATTCTAATTAGCAACCTTACATACCTATCATATCATTTAATTATATCTAACGTTAAACGAATTAAAAACTATATTTCTTGTTTAAAAACTATTATTGTAGTTTAATACGGACAATTAGTGATTTTAAATCCTATTGAACAAAAAATATATTAATTTGAATTAACTTATTGCATAATGGCATTTAAATCATCATGCAGACGTCCAAAATAATTCATCTTCGATTAGCGTTCTTCAGGATAAATAGATATATTGGAATTGGAGCAATGTTTATGTTATCAGCACTTGATAACCGCGTTCTATCTTCCGTTAAGTACTTACGTACTTACAACTTAGGTTGCTACTAGTAAGCAGTATTATGTTCTATTTTCCTGTGAACGTAAATAATAACAGTTTTGGCATGTCAACAGTGTGCTTGAGTACTAATTAAATAATAATAATTTGATATTACGAATTAATTCAGAGTGTTTACGCGCAAATGCTGAGTAAGTACTTACCTCCTTTGTATATTATGATTGATTTGTATAAGACTCAAAGCAAAGTAAAGTGTTATGGAAAGAAAACCTGTAAAAACAAAATTATACAACTAACATTTGGAAAACAAAATAAATCATTAAAATCCTAAATCCATATCTACACCTAAAATTTAAAAATACTCAAATGTTATGAACATAGTATGACAACTTTTTTATATTATAACTATTCTAGAAATATCATGAGTCCATTCATTCAAATTCTAATCGGTCTTTTATGAAACTAGTAAGAAAGAGATAAAATTGTAATTTTTTTAAATTAATCTATATTACCTACTTCATCTTAATAGATAAGTCCCAATATACAAAATAGTAGGTACATATTTTTTATTGTTTTGTTGTTCTGTTTGCTGGTAAGCGGCTATTTTATGTATTTGTGAGAATTAATTTCCTTAAACCTAGCCTAGGTAGGTACTCAAATACTAGTTTTGCTCGAATTTATTTGTTTTAAATGAATGTAGTAACATCGTTAAAACAGTTTAACTACTAAAAGTTGAACTGATTGTTTTGAAATAAGGCTAGAGATGAGTGTTACATAAGATTAATAGGTTTTTGACGATAAAGAATCGAAGCCCACATTTTAGTACTCTATGTGGCACAGATCCGGATATACATAGAGTATTATTCTCATCTCTGTTCTGATGCGTCTTAGTACCAGGTTGAGCCATTCGTCCGCGTGCAATGCAGAGAGCCGATGTTCTAATTCGCGAATCTTAAATATTAATTCCTCGCTCTGTGAACGGTTAGATCAGTTGGCGTTGCAGAGACGTCGGCTTGTATGTCTTCATCCGCATTTATCATGGGGAGTGTTCCAAAGAGCTGTATTTTTTTTTATGGAATAGGAGGACAAACGAGCGTACGTACCTGTTGTTAAGTGATCAGCGCCGCCCACAATCTCTTGCAACACCAGAGGAATCACGGGAGCGTTGCCGGCCTTTATGGAAGATGTATGCGCTTTTTTTAAAGGTACCCAAGTCGTATCGTCCCGGATACACCGCACAAGGAAGTTCATTCCACAGGTTTGTGGTACGTGGAAGAAAGCTCCTTGAAAACCGCACTGTGGAGGACCGCCACACATCCAGATGGTGGGGATGATATCCTAACTTGTGGCGTGTCGTGCGAAGGTGGAATTGTGGTGTATATCCCTATCCTTGTGTGAACTTCAGCATCACAACACACACACCACCGCCACAAACGTAGATGCCTTACATAAATATAAACGCGCTATTCCTGCGCAAGGCTCCTGCTATTCCTCTAGCACCAACAAATCACGCTCCTCTTTCTCAATTTTTTTTTTTAATGAAAATGAGGGACGAGAAGAGCAGGACGTACAGTTGATGATAATTGATACGCCCTGCCCATTACAGGATTCGTGAAAATCCCCAAAAATTGTTAGCGGTACTACAATTGCGCTCGTCACCTTGAGACATATTTATTTTATTTATTTTTTTATTTATATTGACACACTTTTTACACAAATTATCTTGCCCCAAGTTAAGCATATATAGCCTGTGTTATGGTTTACAAGACAATGATATATTTAAAACAATATACTTACTTAAACATACATATATTCATATAAACATACATAAATACATAAGATTTGAAGTCTCATTTGCTTAGTAATTTCACTAGATACGGCGCCCTTCCGACCAAAACACAATAATGTTTACACATTACTACTTTACGGCAGAAATGGGCGCCGTTGTTGTACCCATAATCTAGCCGGCATCATATGCAAAGGAGCTTCCCACTGGCTTACCTTGGCGTTGGATAGAGACGTCGCGACATTGCGAAGAACTGTTCGTCCCAATCCCTACGTGATCTTCACCATTATACCTCACGCCAAGAATGTAAATGTCTCGACATGGAAACCACCAATACAAAAGCGTATACGTGCTGCCTAAAAGGCCATCAACGCTCCTGATATTCTTCTGGCACCAACAAATCACGTACACTTGTTTTTTCAGCTCCTCTTATTCAAATATTTAATAATTTAAAAGAAGTTTAAAAAAAATAGGACTGTCTATTATTTTTTCCATACCATCGGATTACCAATTGCTATTTATACATAGCAACAATTTCTGGCTAAGAAATTATGCTACTCGATAATGTTATTATAATAATAAACCCAGAATCAAACTTTTAAAACAGCCGGTGTACATCTCAGAAAATGTGTTTTTTCACGACCAGTTGTACCTACGTGGAGGCTTACAACAATATGTAAATTGAAATTTTGTTTACAGGGAAGTTTGGAAAAAATAGAACTGTCAGTTCTTTATTCCAAAAAAATGTAAATTGCGACGTCTTTAGGTATGAACTAGTAAGTGCGGTTTTTACTAGCGGTAGGACTTTTGTCGATAAGTTTAATTGCCCTTCCAGCAGGAAAATAATCTCATAGGAAATCAGAAATTATAAAGTCGCGGGCAACTGTGTATATATATATTTATTTATTTATTTAATGAACATAATTATCTTAATATATATAATAATAGAGACATACTCGTAAAACCTCTAAGGTTTATGTGCGAGCTGGAAGTTCGCATTACAATAATTGTGTTAATTACTTAAGACTTAATATAACATATAGTAGTAATATTAAAAATATACATCATAGGTATTCCTGGTTATTAGCTTCTAGATAGTATTTTTTTAGCTTTTCTTTGAAATTTTTCTTTTGCAGATATATATCTATTAGATCATTAGGTAATGTATTTAATATCCTAGGTAATACATAGTTACAAGTCTTTTACCATATACATTGTTATATTTAGGTAGACAAAACTTACTTAGGTAGGCTAGTTTCCTCATATTTTGTTTTCTTTCATATTTCTTAACATTACAATATGTATTATTATATTCTACAACTAAAATAGCGAATCTTATTTTACAGTGTATCGACATGACATTACAATAGGAAAATAGTTCTTGGTGGTTATTAGTAAATTTATATATACATATTTGAAAGAGGAGAAGAATTATGTATATCATTAAATATATACATTGGTTTATTTGGTTTGCGAGAGTACTTAGACTTTGCTGGGACTTTACTAACGAATAATTTAGCTGAGTGTGATAAAATTCTAATAAATTCTGCTTCATAAATTTTGGTAACAAATTGAATTTAGAAAAATATGCACTTGACTTAACATTTAATTTTAGTGGAGACGAACTCGTACCACCAAATAGGCCAGAGTGCAAACGAGGTGTGTGTAGAAATGGACCTCCTGCAGGTGGGGTCGGAGCCCGTTGGTATGAGATGTCCTTACTGTTGCGAGGAAGTGATGACGAGAGCGATGTATAAGACTTCTAGAACTACTCATTTGGTTGCTCTTATTCTGGCTGTGTTGTTTTGGTGAGTGCTGTTCAGGTTCCTGGACCTAACCTAAAACAAATAAACTATATTTACGTTTCTGACCTCAGGAAACACTCGTCAAGCATCTACTCCAATTTTTTTATTACTATTATTGACTTTATTTCGTGATGCCTGATAATATTTTCACAGCTTAGAGCAGAAATTTCTTTTGGCGAGCTGATTTATAGCTACTTTATTTTGTTTTGAAGATGAATCATAAGATACATAATAGTTTTATGGGTAAAATGTAAACACTTTTATAATTAAGTCCCATCCTTTGTTCAGGCATTATCTATAAATAAATTTATATGTTTTATTAGAAAATAGCTCTGTCGTAAATCCTACAAATCCACAGCGGAATATCTTAGTGATCAGACAGCCTGGGACTAGATTATGACTATGTTATAGCATTAACAATGACCGTAGGTACAATAATGTATTAATTATAAATATAAATATATTTTATTAAAAAGTGCGCAAAAAAAGAATGCTGGGAGAGTTATTTACTTGCGCCGCTTTTTCTCTCTCAGATGGCATCAAAAATAATTGTAAAGGAAACAATTTTGAGAAAATAAAAGCCTTTTATGAATAATCGTTTTCGCTCGGCTGTTTCGTTCATTCGGGTAAAGTTGGTTCGGGTCGACTAAGGGAGTGCGATCAGGTAAAGCAAAATGAAATAAAATAATTTATTTGTACATAATTTTTTGTTTCAAATTTGCAAATGTTATTAACAAAAGTAGCAGTATTTCGAATTATATATGAACCTCTATGAAGTTATCACTTATGCACGTGGTCCTGGGCACGCCAACGATTTTTTCTAAGAGCGACAAAGATTATGAATAACGTTTTATGAATGAATAGTCTGTTATGGTTCACTAGGACATCCTATGTAAAGCGAACAATGATTTCTCTCACATTAGTTAAGGTATTATATATTCTTTGGTAAAAGTATTAAATGAATAATGTTAAATATTTATTTATGTATGTAACCTTAGATCATTTATACGTTTAGATAGACTATGACAACTGTAAAAAGGTCGAAAAAAATGAGTTTAGGACCACAGAGCTGAAAAAACTAGTAGAAGTGGCATCATGACATTTTACTATGGAAACCGATGTCGCCAAACTCACACATTTATCTATTATATATGTAATACATACACTTAAATCCTGCTTTATGATAGGCCTAAATTTACAATCACGAAAAGACATAACTACAAATTTATTTACATCACTTTCGAACTTAATACCATTACGCTAATCTCATATTCTTAAAGTGTCAACGACAACCTCAGAACTTTTTCTTAAATTGCGAAAAATAACATATAAAAACTTGAAGTAATAGAAACTCTGTTACCATAGATTTGACTTCTGTCAAGATACCTAGTGTTGTACGAAAATTAATAAACATATCGACAACACAAGGGTTGATAAAGTATATTACCGATAAAGGACGTACTTACATAACGTAAGCAAAAATAATAATAGGCCAATATTTTTTCTTAGGTATAGTTTTATTTAAAAGGATGGACGGACAATATTTAGTCAAATAAAATCAAGACAGCGTACACGAATAGTCTTGGAAAGTTACAATACCAATATTATATTTAATGGAAAGAAATACACGCATAAAACATAGTTTTTTTTTATAAGTATTCATCGTTATTCTGTATATACCCAGGGGCCAGTAAGACATGAGATTTTATAAACGGTACTGCTTCCATACGTAATGCGCGTGCGAAAAGAAAATTTCCAAAACAAGCAGTAACGAATGATTAATAAAAAGAGAAGCATAAGTACTGATAAAGTATTAATAATCTTGTTAGTCTTATGATATATGATATTTTATTTTATTATGTACATATGTTACAATGATGGCAAATATTCCCAGAATTCATGGGTTTCGATCTATTTTGTACAATTCTATGACGTATTTCCTATACTCCATGATGTGATGAGGGTTTTCTTCTACTCCACCTAGACTCAACCGTATCGGTGAAACCTTAATATATGCCAAATATAAATATAATTTAATCAAAAAAATATTTGTCTATATTAAAAAATTAATAATTAAATAGTTTATCTGGAATCTTACACATATTTGTTGAATAATAATAAGCTGTACCTAAGAGACAATTAAAACAATTAATTTGAATTCATCGTAGTCTCTCTTGTCTCACAATTACCACAACCATATTATAATATTTTGTTTACTTACCCTTATCGCATGGTGCATGGAAAAAACTTGAATACAATTTATAAAGAAAAAAACTTATTTCGATAAAATTATATCGATATGTACATGGTACATGCATGCACTTGTTGAGTAGCAAGATATTTTTATTGTTTACATTACCACTAGTATTTTCTGTTCCGTGTTTAGGACCAACTTCTATTTTGAGCAATTCACGCACACTAACATAAAAGTGTCATACAAATCGCGAGTTTAAGACATAGCTTGTGACGCACACTAAACTAATAATCCTGGCCTGTTTTTATCGGTTATCTAACAGCTAGCCTACAGCTACAGCTACCCTATCTATCTATATATATATCTATCTTTTTAAAAATGTATTTCGAGACGAGCAAGACATTTATCCGGCGGAAAGTGATACTCCCTGCCCGTTAAAATACAGTGCCGCTCAGGATTCCTGAAAAACTCAATATCTGAGCGGCATTGCTATTTTTAACCGACTTCAAAAAAGGAGGAGGTTCACAATTCGTTTGTTTTTTTTTTATGTTTGTTACTTCAAAACTTTCGACTGGGTGAACCGATTTTGATGATTCCAAAAATAACAATAATCGTAACTAGAATTAGATTAATTAATTAGATTGTATAAAAATACTCTATTATTTTTATACTTTTTAGTGCACATTATATCTATTGTTTTGGAATAGTGTTTTTGAAGGCGGTTGTTTTTTGTTAAATTTTTTTTGTTCTTCACTTCACGACCGGAGATGTTGCATACATCTCCGGCCCCGGCTTCCTTCAAACAGAAACACGAACGCAGTTCGCAGTACTGTTAAGTAAAAGACAACTTTTTGTATTATTTTAAAACTTTATGGTTAAACTAATAATAAATAATACACTGACATCGATAATTTATTTAAATAGATATTAAGCAAAAAGTAACAAAAAAAATTCTAGTTTTTGAGGTTCGTGCCAAGTTAGAATACACACGTACTCAGGTGATTCACCTGGCCTTGCAAGAGACCAAGCTAGGTGACCAGCATTGTACTCCGTATAATATGGAAGATAGTTCGGTGTTTCGTAAATATGCCAATAATAATATAAAAGCGCTTTTGGAATATTCCGTAAGATTCTTGGATTATTTTGGTGTCATTGCAAGATAATATTGCCAGTTTTTATTACTTATCATTAACAGACAAAATAATACATTAATATAATCTCATAAGATTTCTGTTTTAATTATAACAGTTCTTTATGCAACTGTTGTGTAATAAGGGGTATTAAAACACCTATGTGGGTTTTACACAAGGCGAAGCCGAGTGTGATAATAGTACATGAGTGTTTTAATACCAAATTATCAACAGTTGCATACGGGGCTTCACTACCTTCTCAAGAATGGTATCTTTTGAAACTTTTTTCACAAAAGTGTGCCTCAGTCACTCCTTCATAGCATACAAGACTTTATCTACACCCATAATATGAATCCTCTATAAAATATTCTGAAACAGTTAGCTTACAGCTAACATAAAAAAGCCAATCTTATTAACCATAAATATCCGGACAACCGAGCCTTCCTCGGATTTTTAAGAATGTACAAACTTGAATTTAAAAAAAAAACTAATAGGACATCTGGATTCGAACCGGGTCTTCTGCTTTCCGGATCACTCAATGTCCCATCTGAGCTACTATAGTCTTGTATATAGTGTCGAAATTTACCTTTGTATTCTAAAGTTATATAGTTGTATAGTTTCTCATTAAAACGGATAAAACTACATTTTTTTAAATTGAAACCTAGCTAGATCGATTTATCGCCCCCGAAACCCCCTATATACTAAATTTTATGAAAATCGTTGGAGCCGATTGCGAGATTCCAATTATATATATATATATATATATATATATATATATATATATATACATACAAGAATTGCTCATTTAAAGATATAAGATATCATCCAAAGGAGTGTTATTATGAAAACGGATGATATTATGTTGTTTTCTGAATTTCATTACAACACTCGTTTGGATGATTTAATGGTTACTAGGACATTGGGTGTTTTAATGTTGTCAGTAAGCTAACTGTTTCAGAATCTTTAATAGAGGATTTAAAACATGGATGGAGATTAAAACTATTTTATATTTGTAAATGGGTGCTAATGGGCTTACCATTGACACCAGTGACTACATGATAATTAGTTTAGTGCGAACCTTGTATTACGCGATAATCATTATTAAACTACTTGTGCCCAACGGTTTCACTCGCGTGTCATTCAAGTCACTAATTCCATTATAAAAGTGCTAATTTGATTGTACATATATCTTATATATCTAAACGAACGATTCTTTCCACATACCTGCATGACAAATTCAAATTCAAATATTTTTATTCAAAATAGGATTTATAATCACTTATTGAACGTCAAAATCTACCACCCATTCAAAAGAGACTGCCTCAGACCTGAGAAGAATGGGCGCAAGAAACTCAGCGGGCTTTTTTTTTATATAAAATATGGATTACAATGTAATATCGTACAATAAACATTTATAATTAAAGAGCCTGAGGGTGTTCGCTTTAATCCCAGTCCGTGGTGTCATTAAGAAAATCGTTTATGCTATAATAACCTTTCCCACACAAACGTTTTTTAACAATTTTTTTTAAATTTCGTAACACATTTGTTTTGTACATTTTCTGGGATCATATTGTAGAAGCATATACATCGCCCAACAAAAGACTTACTAACATTTTACATATCTCGGAACAGACTTTAACGATTTGGATGGAATCTATTACACCGGGGTTTCGCGGGTGAAATTTGATGTGAGTCACTGGGAAAATAAGTTTTTCCGAGTTGTTCAAACCGAAAAGGAACTTCTTTGGGACCATCTTGTCTTACGTGATCTAAGTACCTACTTTATAATATTTATAACTCTCAATAAAGAATCTCAAATGTGTCACGGTTATTGATAAATTTCTTTTGGTGAGATCGTGTGTTTTTTTTTCTAATAACCTAATCATATAACATAAAATGAAAATCAAACATAACATAAAATGGTTCTAAAACTAAAGTATAACAATGCAAGCTGCGAATAACTATATTATTGAGATATATTATATTTATTACCTAATATTGTCTTATAATACATTCTTAAGCTTTTTCTTAAGTAATCCAATTTTTATCTTAGGGGTCTGTCTTAATATGTTTATATGTCTATATTATTAAATTCATAGGGCACCCAAATAATGAGATTTTTTTGTACCTAGAGAAAAAAAAATGCAACTCTGTTTGCCTAAGGTTTTTTTTTTAATGAAAATAAGGGACGAGACGAGCGGGACGTGTGTGGGGTTCTTGAAAAACCCCAAAAATTCTGAGCGGTACTACAACTGCGCTCGTCACCTTGAGACATAAGATGTTAAGTCTCATTTGCCCAGTAATTTTACTAGTTACGGCGCCCTTCAGACCGAAACACAGTAATGCTTACACATACGGCTTCACGGCAGAAATAGGCGCCATTGTGGTACCCATAATATAGTCGGCATCCTGTGCAAAGGAGCCTCCCACTGGTAAAGGTGGTTTGTTTTTTGGCAAATTTTGATACCTTCTACCGCACCCGGTGATCAATGCGGTTGACGGTATCAGAAACAGTCAAAAAAGATGTCAAACACACACACAGAAATATATGAAGAAATAGATGTCTTATTAGAGGCAAACGCTTCAGATATCATACTAGGAAATCATTAAGGATATATTGTGTGTATCCTTTACCGCTTACCGCAGTTGTTTCACTGAATTGTTTGCATTGCGCAGAGTAGCAGTCTACTGGGCCATGATGTCGATGCTCGGAAGTGCCTAACGACTTTGATGAAAGTGAAACTCATACCATATTTTTTTGGGTATGAACACAAAGAAGTCACTACTTTCTGTGTCCAACTCATAAGCCCTTTACATCTCATCAGTTGTGCGACAGACGCCTTAAAGTGACGTTTTCAGAAGACTGTAGTGCCATTTGGCCCGAAAATGAAAGCTTTGTCAGCTGTCACTCGCTTTGAAACCTTTCAACTTTTCTTTATTTGTGTCACTGCCCACTGGTCATAAAATGGCTGCTACTTCTAGCGTTTGCGCATGTATGTAGCTCTCGTGTTCCATATTGCATATTTACTCAACTAAATCTATCCTTTATGTTCTATGTTGTGACAAAATTAAATAACTCTACCGCGCAATTTCAACATGGTAAAAATTACAATACCTACATTAAAAAGTAGAGTTAGTTATTTAATTGCGTTACAACATTAAAAATGAATTTTATAATTTAGAGCATATATATAGTTATTTTCGGGGCCAATCAACAGATGGCGCTAGCTTTCAAATAGACAGCACATAATAAATAAGAGGGCTCTCTTTTCCCTATATATTATTATACTCATTGAGCAGAAATCGATCACGCAGCTTAAAAGAACCTAGTTATCAGCAAATATAAT
Organism: Leptidea sinapis; assembly: GCF_905404315.1. Lineage (NCBI taxonomy): Eukaryota > Metazoa > Arthropoda > Insecta > Lepidoptera > Pieridae > Leptidea > Leptidea sinapis. The sequence continues at coordinate 5,916,664 of NC_066287.1, read as the reverse complement.
ACATATCTATAATATATTTTTTTAAATGAAGTAAAATACAGCATCTTCATAGTTTCCTGCGGTCTGTAAAAAAAGTAATGATTTTTCCCAATAATTGATATAAAAATGATTCGATAATTATAATTAAACGTTTAAATCCAATTTATTAAAATCACTTCTGTAATGATAATTTAGTTTGCCACATCGAGTGACTTGAAACAATCGCAACTGAGAAGAATTTAATCAGTCAATAATATTTGGTTACAAAAATGTACCACAGTTTCAAAAACTCGTTGTCTTCTTTTTAGTATTTTCTTCGATTAACGAAAGTGTTACACAATTAAATAAAACACTTTTAAATTATTAAAACGCGTGTAAAAAGGTATGTCAAATCTTGGCGCGATTCGTACACAAACTGGGATGATGTTAATGTCTCGGCATCTTTTTAGAAAATTTAGGGATGCTAGAAAACGAGATACCTTTGTTTTGTGTCCAATTCTTTAAAAGTGTTTTATTTAAATGTGTAACACTCGCGTTAAACAAAGCGAATACTATGTGCAACAGTACGGGCTGGAAAATGCTAACCGAATCAGAAGATTGGAATGCAACAAAACAAAGGTATATCGTTTCCTAGCATCCCTAAATTTCTAAAAAGATCCCGAGACAGTAACATCATCCCATTTTGTGTACGAATCGTGCCAAGATTTGACATTTGGAGGCCTATCCTACGTATTTATGGAACCCCCAAAATTTATTGTTTTTTTTTTTCTATTTTTGTGTGAAAATATTATTGCGGTTCACAGAATACATCTACTTAGTACTTACCAAGTTTCAACAGTATAAATAGTTTTTATAGTCTTGCAAAAAAGTGGCTGTGACATAACGAATACATGAGGGTTCCGCTTTTTGCCATTTGGCGACGGAACCCTTACAAAACCTAGTAAGTAACAGACATCCATTTTATTTATGATAACGTGTTATTTATGTTTTCAGGTGGCTGTGTTGCTGTATTCTGCCATACATCATAAAGCGTTGGAAAAATGTAGAACATTACTGTCCTAGCTGTCGAAGATTTCTTGGATCATATACTACGAATAAAATACTATAACGACTTGTTTTTTTTTAAAAAGCCATAAAATATGAAATACCTATATGAAAACCTTTTCGTTGATAAAAAGCAGACTCTTAGATTAAGGATTGGTTTCCGCTGCGCTGCTAAGAATCTATCACTATCTAAGAACAATAGCTTTTTTGATACGGCAACTATTAGATGCTTGTGTGCGTGGCATCTTGACACTCAATGGCATCTTTCAAATTTTGTTACATACGCTTCGTGTTATTTTACATTGAAATTAATAAAATACAAAATAATTACTGGTGATATGTGATTCCAGTGTCTTTCTTATTTCTTTTAGTATTATTTGTACAAAGTTTTACTAAGCAACCGCCGTGTTTTAGTTTTAGTTTCAATTATTAGTAAAGTTTAGCAGAACATGTGGCACGTCAACGTCACACATTGTTCGAGACTGACTCGAGTACGCCCACTTGGCCTGCGGTATCTAGTTGAAGTGTACCGGAGAGCTTAATCTAAACATAGACTAATAAACATTTGGCAGATTAGTAAATCAAAGTATTTATGAATTGTTTTAAATTTTATTATACAAAAGTAATTAAAAACATTTAAATTCATAGAAATCCTAAATATGTATTAATATCGAAATTATCACAGTAAGAACACCAAGGACGTGCAAAAGGCATCAGCTGAGATACAAAAAAGCAAGAAGAGGCCGCTCCAAGCGTTGGTCACAATGTACCGCTTGTTAATTAATTCAGTAATTTGATAAACTCGAGAATACAACATAATCTAATTTGCTATTTTAATGAGCTATGGAGGGTAGAGGCAAGCAGAATCACCTCATATGGGAGAAAAGTTGAAAAAGTGTCCAGCTTATGCTGTAAATAACAGTTCACAAAGCTTCCACAATGGCGCTGGTGTAGCCACAGAGTAAGGTGAATGTAGCAATCGTAAACGAATTGAATTATGCCAAGTTAAAAAATTTAATATTATTGTCGCCTAAAGTAATTATTGAAAACTTCAACAGCTTACGTTGTAAAAAATAATGTAACAAATATAACCTCAAAAAATTATTATAGGGAAACGAGCACATAGAGTGATTAGTATTATTTTATATTTGGCGCTTCTTTTAAGATCTACCCTGATGCGACTGTAGCGCCACCCTAATTTTGTGCATTTTGACGGACACTTTTTCATGTACACAGATAATTCTCCTTGCTTCTAACCTCCATATTTTACATTTGTATATTATACAAATCAAATGAATCTTGCAATTAATTGTCAAATATGTGTTGTGCTGTTGTAACAACAAAAAGGACTGCACTGCTTTTGTGATTTCATCGGTGTTGCCAGAGACGTGGTGAACGTTTGGTGATCACTTAACGACACGTGAAATAAATAATTCTGAAATTACATATTGAACATTATTACTACCTTAAAATTTGATATAAAAACATATGTATCTTAGTATTCAATATTAAACTTAATATTGTACTAACAGAACGGTGCATTAATAGAAAATAAATAAAATAATAATTCTCTACTATTATATACCAAGACTGCGAGGTAAAAAAAAAGTCAGGTTAGACATAAAATATGATAAATCAGAAACTGTTGAAATATTTAAATAATTTTAGCAAATTAGCTGACAGGTTTTGATTGTTTATATTAAATAAGATGTGACCAGAAAATGGCATAACAAATTAATTAGCAAGTTAAATCATTTATAGAGATATAAACTTAAATAACTTTCCATAATCATACATACTAAACGATTTTTTTTAACGATTTTAACGATTTTAATTGACGAAACGAGCTATATTGTTGAAGCTATTTCCATAATGACACTTGCTTTTACATTTGACATTTGCAATTAACAGCTTGAAATCATCAGGCACGGAAATGAAAATTAACAAAACATTGGAATAATGGCCACTGCATTTTCAACCTTCCAAGTTCCAATAGGAAACATCAAAAATCTTACAATTTTCACTCCAGTAATTCTGTTTTTGTTTGTTACGGCAAATACTATAATCACATTATTTTTCATGAATATAACTACCTACTTAAAAAAGTGATAACGCTTCGAAAAATCGACGTGCCCACTCGTGTTAACTTTTAGAGTATACTTAAAATAATTATTTTGAAGCCCAATTGAAAACATAAGTATATTAAGGATACAGATTTATGAAACTATTTCTTAAACTCTAAGACAATATATTATTTATAGACTACCTACGTGAAATAAGAATTAAATATAATGTAATTAAAATGATATCAAGTTACATATACCTTTTTAATTAATCAAACAAATAAACAAAAATTTGACCAACTAAAACCTTTGACGGACAATAATGGTCTTCGATTATAATTTTAAATACCTATAAATTCGACACTTAATTAATAATAAAATTGAATTCGTAATAAAACTTTAGATTAACACATCTCCCTACTTACTTATATAATACAATAGTTATACATTCATCAGCATCAGCAAAGAATGTTATAATATGAAGTTTGTGTTCCGCTAGAGGCGCTCTTACGTTCGTTACAGACAGTAGGTAATATAAAAAAAAATATTGATGTAGGCGTTACTTTGCGGAAATCCATAATTATACAAATGATTTGAGTTTTCTTTAGTGTTAATTCGTCTTGTTGACGTGTTGTCTCGCCAAATTCTGGCACGAGACTAATAAGACTAATTTGGCGAGACAACACGTCCTGAGGATGCCTCGTGTAGAGGCGAAGCACGTGTCGAATTGTTTAAAGACAAATATTGGCGGAATTAACACTAAAGAAAACTCAAATCATTTGTATAGTAGGTAGTATGACTGAGTGAGGACACTAACGATACTTATGAAGAGCATTCCATACTTTATTCTCGTTTTAAGTATGAAATAAAATTAAGCCAATGATGACTACCAAGTTAAATGGTATACTATTAATCATAGCTCTATTTGATCCCACGATACAGTCTCCGACTAGTGTGGCGATTCAATGACAGTCACAATTTAGTCATATATATATAAGCATGTAAAATATTTAAACTTATTATAATTTAATGACAGTGCATATGTAAAAAGATCGATTTAAATAAATTATTCTTATTCTTAAGGTTAAGTAATTAATTTTTAATTAAATAATAAATGAATTGTGGATATACATCAAGGCTTAGTACGCGACTCTTTCGTTAGTTAAGCGCACGTGGCGACAGGTTCGTATATCCCCCGCCGAATCCTACTTGTTCCTGCATCCATGTTGTGCCCATGTTTTGAGCAATTAATTACTTAACTTTGGGTTAAGTTCAGTAAGAAGTCAAATAATTATTAATTTTTATTTTATTTTTACTTTATATAATATTATGATGATCGCCAAATACCGTTCTCGAGTATCGCTACCGCGTCACCAGAAACGCAGTGTAAAGTTACACCGAGTATAAAATTACTTCTCCCTGTAATGTAATTCTGTAGTGACAAAGGTAAGATAAATACAAAAAGTTTTAAACTTGAAGTAACTTTACACTTCTTTTATTAATGGGACAGTAATTGATGTAAATATCTTATATATTATTGTTAACTACTGCTACGGTTACATTAATAGATTTAAATTGCTGTGAACCCATTAGGAAGGCATCTTATATTTAGACATAGCTGGTTAGCCTTAATACAGCAGCAGCTGGTTAGGTTAATACAGCACAGACGATGCAACATTCTAAAGAATTGTTCATAGAATAGCAGTTATGTTTTTGGAAACGGAGCGACCAGAGATCTTTTCGAATGGATTATCAATTTTGACGTTGATAAGTCACTATCATATTTAATTTAATTTTGTTTAAAAAATAATAATTATCTCAATTTAAGTTATATCAAGAAGCGTGTAATGCCTTACCAAGAAGTATCCAGCATTCCAGTTATATTCGCACATTCTTAAGGAGTTGTGCTTTCTAAGGGACTTACGCAAGCCTCATGCATTACCCGATGTTTAGCGTCATCGGGATGCCATTCTATCAATATACGTGTGAATCTATCAAATTCGTGCGAGGCATTTCACAGTGAATTGGCACTTTTTGTACAAGCTTCAAATAGTTTTTACAAAATATGAAATAGTTTTAAATAGAATACGTATATTTTTACGAAGGCGTATAGGAGCCGATGAAGGCTTTACATGCAGGGCAGTAGTGATTGGCAGTCTTGCAGGATTTCATGCAGTAGGGGACGAAGCAGCCGCAACAGCATCTGAAAGTATCATAGAGATCCGTTAATAACTAAATAACTTTTAAATATTGTAACGAGCAGATGCCCCACATGATATTATAATAAGCGGTGGTATCCCCGACTCAATATTGAGACAGAGACAGGCCGCAATATGCGTGACATAACAGTGACGTTAGGACCTGACATACACTTTTTTTCAGCTCTTTTTTTATTTATTATTATTATACATCAACGCTTAGTGCTAACGCTAAGTACACTAAGAATTAATAACAATTCAAATTATTAAATATTATAAATAACTAATAATTATTATTCATAACATATAACTATGGTGCGAAGTGTAACATCTATTAAAGTGTATAGAGCATTCTCAAAACAAAAACACGTTAGTAAAAACAAAAAATAATAAAAATTAAACAAAAAAAAACATTAAGCAAGTTTATGTCATCAGTTTTTTTAGTTCACTTATAAACTTGGACTCTTTATTATATAGGCAGATATCGATAGTGCTATGATTAGCTTGCAACACTTGAACAATCACCAATGAAAATTACCATACATATGCATACAGACAAATGTCACCTGATGTCAAAATTCTGTCTCTGTTCTAAAGCGCGGCGGATATAATATTAGGTGCCGATAACAGTGAAGATATGGTCTGAGTGGTAACGCATCATATAAGTGTAGTAACGCACTGTATCTGTCACAATGTTTGTATGTGTGTCTTGTTCCATGTAACTATTAATTAATTGTCATGTCAATTATGTTTTGGACAGGTATTAATGTATTGGACCGTACGGAGCTAGTGTTCATAGAAAACGCCAGAAGTACTAATTTCTAACGTACAAGCCGCATTCACGGTTCGCGAAGAAAATTTTATTTTTTGGACGAAAGCGATTGTGCTCACCGTTCTGGTGTTCAATTCAAGGGGTAGGTATTCTTCGTTTGGATTGGCCAGCTCGAAGTTCCGACCTCAAGCCCATAGAGCACATTTGGGATGTTCTAAAACGAAGAGTAATTAAGAATAGCAGCGATAGCATGCCCGGACCAATACAAGCTGTCATTTTAGCAAGAGGAAGAGGGGGGGGGGGGGGGGCAAAATGGATATTATTTAATGAACATTAATTTGTTCATTCATTCATTCATTACATCGAAATGTAAGGATGAATTTTCACAGAAACGACTTTTTGCTTGTTTATATAAATTATTATGTTGAAACAAGCTACTTATAATTATGAAATAATCTGACGATGCCAGTGAAACAGGTTATTTACCTAGGTGCCCGTTTCTTTGGCAAAGAGTGTATATAATATACTAAGTCTTGCTGTAAATACTGTTACAATTAAAAATAAACAAAATATTACATTTGAATTTTGGATTAAATGATTGTTCATTGAGTTTTCTCATTTTGGCGCCAATATTTTGCGATATTTAAATAGAGATAGAGGGAACCGAATCGCTGTGATTACCTTACACAAAGTAGGTATGGAGCCAAATGCAACTCTCCATACGCTTGGTATTCGTAAAATGTTTGTGTACGGGTCTATTAATAGGTACAATGAGACCTAGGTAATCTGTTTGTGAAAAAGAAAGATCTGGCCGTCCGCGTTGTGTTCGTACGAAAAAGGTGGTCATCGTAGTAAGGGAAAGAATTCGAAGAAATCCTGTTCGAAAGTAAAAGATTTTATCTCGGGAGATGAAGAAAGCACCTAGAACCATATCGCGTATTATAAAAGATGACTAATAAGGACTTGCAGCCTATAAGAGACGTATTGGTCATTTCTTAACTGATAATTTAAAAAAGAATAGGGTGGTAAAATCGAAACAACTACTGAAGCGGTACGCAATGGGAGGTCACAGAAAAAAATTGTCTACGGATGAGAACATTTTAACAAACAAAATGACCGTATATTTTATGCTCAAAGCTCTAAGCAAGCATCTTAATTAGTCGACATATTGCAAAGTGGGTACTATCTGACTTCAGCGATGGTTTGGTGCGGTATTAGCTATGAAGGAGTGACTGAGCCATATTTTTTTGAAATAGTTATTAAAACATCAGCACAAGTGTATCAAGATTCTTTAGAAGGTAGTGAAGTCCCTTAACAACACCATGTCTAATAACCAAGAATGGTCCTTCCAGCAAGACTCGGCGCCGGGTCATATAGCTCGGTCTCCGCAGTCTTGGTTGGAAAGGAACGTTTCGGACTTCATCAGAGCTGAAGACTGGCAGTCGTCTAGTTCCGACATTAACCGCTGGATTTTGATTTATGGTTAGTTTTATAGAGTACGGCTTGCTAGAAACACCATGATAATTTGGAGTCCCTAAAACAATCCGTACGATTGGCAGTGAAGAATTTTCCCATGGAAAGTGCGTGATTCTATTGATAACTGGTCTCAATGTTTAAAGGACTGTATTGCAGCCAATTTAGACCACTTCGAATCAGCTTTTTATATTTTAAATTGTTTTATATTTATGTATTAAATTAACACACTGTAAAAGTAATAAATATTATTTTTAATAGAAATTTTTTGTTCTTGATTCAGTATTTATGACAAGACTAGCTATATTATACTATTGCAATATTACAACATACCAACGTGATAGCACAAACAGACAGCCTCGACACAGATCATAATCATTTTATTATGTATTAATTGAATCATTTGGTACAATTAAGTCAGTTGGTATATTTTTCCTAAAATGAGCCCTGTTGAGAGTTTAATAATAATACGGTTTTCAAAGAGCATTTCCTTGAAAAGAAGGAATCCGTCTTCTAGCAGACCTGTTAGTACGTTATGCGTGATCAAGTATATTGTGTGTCTTCTCTGCACAGTTATGAGGACAATGACATAACACAGTTGATCATGGATAACGTAAGCATCTTCAAGAACACTGTATTGTCTACTGTAAGATAGGCCAAAAAAGGGATCTTTAGGATGCAATAATGTGACATTACGTTTTATGCAAAATATTGCATTTTTATTGCAAACAATGGATCCTATCTGTTCCACCGCCGCCTTTACGCCATCAACGCTGAGGCAAAGATCTATAGAGCCTACTTAGACTTTGCTCAGACTTTACTTAAGTAAAACTTAGTTGAGTGTGATAAAACGAGAACTTCACTTTTACATTGGGCTTGTCTTAGCTTGAGCTCAAGTATAGTATTTCAGCCGTCAAATGACTCATCATCAGCCGGGAGACGTCCACTGCTGGACAAAAGCCTCCCCCAAAGATCTCCACGATGATCGATCCTACGCTGCCCTCATCCAATGTATACCATCTTATGGCAGGCCTTCCAACACAGCGTCTTCCGGTACGTGGTCGCCATTCGAGGACTTTTCTGCCTCACGAACTATGTCAGTGACTTTGTATCTCCTACGGATCTACGGTTCTCCTACGGTTAAATGACTATAAAAACGAAATCAAAGAGTATGCTAACCTTATCCAAGTTATACATAAGTCTGAGGAAAGCCTACTTACGCTCTGATCTCAGCCAAAGAATTAACGCAATAGCAATTACAAAATGTAGAACATATTCGTTAACCTTCATTGTTATTTATTTGTTAATGTGACGGAATTGCTGTGAGAATAAATAAGAAGTATTATAATTAGCTCATTACAATCCCCGGTGTGTATTGAACGTGCTTGTATCGTGTTTGTTTGCGCGTGACTGTGTTCAACATGACTGTATTCAATGTTCAAAATGCACAACTCGTCAGTTCCATGTTTGTCTTACTAGTTGATATACACATTCTTTCACATATATACACATTCATTCACCGTATAACAATATATATGGTGAAGTTCTTTGTTTGATGGAGTTGTACTATTATATATTACTTGCTGATAGTAAGTACCTACTGCCATTACAATGCGGTGCCGCTCAGAATTATCGGCAAACCCCAAAACTTATGTTAAGTTCATGTTAAGGGTATTTTCCGATATTCACTGCGAGCACTGCACAGTGCTATCACTGTAGAAAAATTCGTTCCGTTAGGGACTACCAGTATACTGCCGCAGTACCCTAGGGATATATATGACGTCATAAATCGCCGCCATATTCTACTGTGAGCACTGGCGTTTTCGAGGTAAGGTACTCGCAGTACTTTGATCACGTGATCAAAACCACTCGAGTAATGAAAAATGTATTATTTATAATGAAAAACGACTTAATTTTATTATATTATAAATTCAATTTACAATTAATATTATTTAAAATATTTTTAATTTGATACTACTCCAACAACAATAGCTTTTTAATGAACTAGGCAACTTTAGTACACTCTTTTGAATGCTGGGTCATAAAATGCGACTGACAGTATACGGGATTGCGTTCCGTTTTAAATAGTAACCAGTATAACTGGCTATAAAGGAACGCCTTCACAGAATACTAAATTGACGTCACACTGTACAGTGGTCGCAGTGCATATCGGAACATATCGTAAGTCTCATTAGCCCATCAATTCCTAGATGACACTTAATGTCACTAGCCCGTCAACTGTAGCTATGGCGACCTTCTAATCAAAATACAATTATACATCTCTTATACATAATATTTGTACATTAGTGCTTAATTCACCTCTGTGGCAAAGAGGATTTAAATACTACGTTATAAGTGGCGGGACTGCCTAAGTAAAAATGAAATGTAATGATGAAATTAAGTTTAGTATGAAACGTGCAGTGATTTGACAAAAGTTTGAAATAGTAATAATTACAGTACGGCGATTGGCGACGAAGTAAAATCCGGCTTAGTTTGAATGAGAACAGTTGCTTAAAACTCTATTTAGGCTAACTCTATTTCAGCTATCTTCGTTTTTACAAGATTATAACCGTCATCTGTCAATCTATCAATGACTGCACGTTTCATACAATCGAGTCGATCGCTTTTTCTTAGAGAGTTACACTAGGCTGCTCTGTAATTCCATCTAGTAGGCAATATGTGATAAGAAACCTCCCACTGGTTCTTGTGGAGGCATCGTGGAGCGGGTTGTTCCCTTCTTTAAAACATAGTCGAGGAAAGCTCTCATGTATCATTTGTTTATCTTGATGTGTCGATACAATGCACCCACAATGCGTTTGTTTATGAACACTGTCTGTACATTGGTAGATCTATTGTATATTATCTGTTGCACTACTCTGCACAGATTGTATTTGGATAAATTTATGAATTCATTAAACTCTATTTATCTACCTACATTGATTTGAGAGAGTGGCAATAACATTCTTCAACTTAAAATTGTGAATAGACCAAGAAGACTTACACTTCGCGAAGTAAAGTTATTCCAAATTTAAAACTTTTTGACATTATCATGCCTTTGTCACTACATCATTACATGACAGGAAGAAGTAATTTTAAACATGAGTAGCTCTATACTGCGTTTATTAATAAGATAGAATGTAAACCTTAATAATATACTTCATAATTGTGTGCAAGTTTCATGCAAGCTCAGCTCGAGAAGTTGGCCGAAGTTGTGGAACTTGAATTGTGCCGTTCGCGACTTCCTCCGACCTCGTCGGACTTACAAAAGCTAAGTATTTTGTATAAAAATAATGATATTTATTTTACAAATTAAATTTTGACGTAATACTTCTTTAGGCGCGTTATCAAAAAATGATGAGAATGAAAGTTAAAGTCGCGCGCGCATCACTGAAGTTGGTTCCTGAGCTTTTCTGACGTTTGCGATATTCGTTATTTTACTTGGTTTCTTCGTCCATTATTAGGACAGGCAAAGGGTTCAAGCCCATACAGCCGTATTCGTTCTTTAATAATTAATAGTCAAAGCCATCTTTGCAAGATTTTTACAAAATTATTCTTTCTACAAACGTAGAATAGCAGCAGCAATAAATAATTTTAAGGATTTTTGCTTTGTTAAGCCAAAGAAGTATAACTTCTTGCGTGTATACATAAGTACACACACACTTTTTTGACACACTCCTATAGTCACTGTTACGAGTATATATAGATGATAGTACTTAATATAACATCATATACTGCAATAAAAATGATGACATGTATATTTGTATACGGTACCTCTTCCGGTATTTGTTCCTTTCCAAAAAATACCTGACTTTGACTACTCGCACTTGCCGGATTTTAGTTCCCGCACGATAATTGCGGACTAGCTCCGCATGCATTTACTCCGAACGCTCCTCCGGCCACACGCAATGTTCCGTGTGACAGGAAAACCATTTTTAGTATATATTATTATTTAATTTACTTACCCAGTAATGACGCAAAGAGCTGCAGAAACAATGTGAGTTCTATTATTGGGCACATAATGCACTCTGGTCACAATGGATTTATTGCACGATGGGCAAGAAATGCCTGTTCTGCCTGGACCGAGTTTTACTGGTCTATTGGTTGTAGTCTCGGGCGCAGAGGTGACGACCACGGTTCGTGGTGGATCCGGTCTAGGAGGCGGTGGATTGTTTCCAAAGTATCCTGGTGGTGGGGCTGGGTTTGGCGGCAATTGTTCATAGGGTGGTGGCAAACCCATCTTATTTTCCACTGAAAAAAATATATGAATATATTGAATGGTCTGCAATGTGAATGAATGATGACATATTACTTATACCGGAAAACATTTGTAATCTTGGAAAAGACAGGATCTTTTTTGAAGAAAATTGTACTGGCGGCATCGACTTTCTATAAGATAAACAGGCACACGTTTTCCACCACCACACTGGTAAATAGATTTATATCAATCCAGAGTAGCACTGTTGTGTGCGGTGTGTTATGAATATTACTTGACCAATGAGCATTCAGTACACCACGCTCAAATAAAATCAAAATCAATTTAGTAATTAATGTGAAAGATATAATACATATGAATGTCAAAAGTTATACTTTTTATCATTTACCACTACTACCGAAGAGGCCGAGCTTTGATGAGAAGAAATAGCGTGAAACTCAGGATCGATTGACGAATTATTGTATCACAATCTATGTAAAACGATACAACAAAAATACTCAAAAGTCAAATGCTCAATGAATGACACAAGTGCAAAAAACGTAAATGAATAAAAAAATATACGAGAGCTATTGAATTCGGTATTATGCGAAAAATATAATTACAAAGATTTTAAATAACTTGCATTTTGGCAACATGATTCAGAGTTACCTACATGATACATGGACCAGCCATCGCGTTCTCGATCATATTTTAGAGAAGACCCGCCCCACGACGTGCGATCTTCTGAATTGGTTGACTGTTGATTTTTTGCATTGCGAATATTATACCAGTTGTATATATGGGGAGAAAAAACCCCATCCCAAGTCTCTTTTACCCAGTAATTTCACTAGCTACACTAGCACTTCAGAACGAAGAATTAATGCTTATACATTACTGCTTCACGGCCGAAATAGGCGCCGTTGTGGTACCCATAATCTAGCCGGCATCCTGTGCAAAGGAGCCACCCACTGATATTCATATTATAAGTTTTATTAAGATTACACTACGCCGTAAAATAAATATATTTTTATTTGTAATAAAACTTACGGCCACGCTAGGTATATCTATGAAGGCAATTAAAAATTTTCTCAAAATTGATTCCTTTAGAATTCTTTTTGATGTCATTTCTAATATACTTGATACTACTACCACTTTGCAAACAAATGGCGCTCTGAGAGAGAAGAAGTGGCGCACGAAACACTTCCAGCATTACGTTTTGCACTTTGATTGTATCTACTGATAAATACTCTCTTGCCTGACTTTATTCGATGGAGATTGATTGACATGTTGACAACGGTCTGCCTCACTGACCAACACCTAAACTAACATGACTAAATGATGGATTGAAATTGTTGGTGTTTTCAATCCACAACACTAAGCTATGAGTGTCATAGAAAAGAGCGCGTATCAAAGGCTGGTTAAGTTGTGTGATGATAGTTCCGGCGTAAGGGTAAGGGTAAGGGTGTTGGTGATGATGATGACTTAACGTAAAATAGGGTGAATCGACCGGTTTACCGATCATTGCCTTTTCGCTATCACTTTTATTAATTTAGCATAAACAGGTTTATTTTAGCCAAAATAAAAGCGTTAAATATGGCTGGAAATACATATTCAAATAATTATAATTACTAGAATAAATGAAGAAAAAACCGAAGCGACGTTTTATACCTGTTAACAGTAGTTACGGTGGCACGGCAGAATTAACTGCTTAAAATACAACACGTCAAACTGTTAACTAAAGACTTCCTTTGTTTGACGTCAGTTAGACGTTCTGACAAATCATTTTAGCAGCTTATGGCATTCTGGATTAATCAAGATAAAACTGGATTTTTCTTTAAAATCTATCCACACCACATCCAATAAAAATAAAGTGCTATGTTATGTAAAAAGTTATAACTTAGCGAAATCCCTTTCAGATAGCATTGCCTTTATTTCTACTTATTGTTTGGTTGTATAAGCCTTTGTAAAGCCTTAATATCTGTACTAATATCATAAATGTGAACATAATTTTGTTTGTTACGCTTTCACGGCGAAAGCACCTGAACCGTTTTTGATGAAATTTAGCACAGAGATCTTTAGAGCGTGCGAAAGGATATTGGCTAACTTTTATCGCGAATAAAAGGCTTGGTGGTGTTGAAATAGGAGTTGAAGTTTGTATGAAATGTAGTAAGATTTATTCTTCCTATTCCTGCCGTGTAGCAGTTATTTGTAAGCATTGTTGTGTTTCGGTCTGAAGGGCGCCATAGCTAGTGAAATTACTGGGCAAATGAGACTTGCATCTTGTCTCAAGGTGACGAGCGCAGTTGTAGTGCCGCTCAGGATTTTTGGGGTTTTCAAAAATCCTGAGCGGCACTGCATTGTAATGGGCAGGGCGTATCAATTACCATCAACTGAACGTCCTGTTCGTTATGTAATAGAAGGACAAACGAGCCTACGGGTCACCTGTTGTTAAGTGATCACCGCCGCCCACAATCTCTTGCAACACCAGAGGAATCACAGGAGCGTTTTTTGAAGGTACCCATGTCGTATCGTACCGGAAACACCGCACAAGGAAGTTCATTAAACAGCATTTTCATTAAAAAAAAAACGATTTTGCCTTTAAGATAATGAATGGGTGGATCCTGACGATGGTTTTTCTTTGTGTATATTAAAATTGGTCAAATATTTCGACTGCGCGCGCGCACGCCGGAGATCTAGCGTGGATATAGATAGCCTCTTAGTTACTTGAACCCTAAGCCTGGACCACAAGGAACTTAGAAACGCTGCAATATTACGAATTGATAAGCGATTTCTAAAGAATATTTAGTGCGTGACCAAGCCACAAGGTTTCTCATAAAAATGGAAAGTGTAGCAGTATTCTGGTGACGTCATAGTTATTATAATAATTATCAAACATTAAAATATTAATTGTTCAAAACTGTCGGGTTATTTCAAAATAATCGTTTTAATTTTTCTTATATCCGACAGTAAAGTGATTTTGTGGGATTATTTTGAATTAATACTATTAAATTTCTGTGTTTATTTTTTTGTCACAGTCCATTTAAATTATAATATGTGGCGTACGTGACTGAGGTTCGTACGTCAATTTTAAGGATAAAATAAAAGATTCGTTAAAACATAAATTAAATGTTCTGAAAATAATCCGGCTATTTTAAATACGTGATATATTCCGTGATCAATCAATCGAGTTACGAGATAAATAAAACATGGACAATCTTACAATATGGTTAATTATAGCTTACAAACACATTATATTAAATAAAAGTTTAACTAATAAACAGAAAGTTGTATGTTTTACATTAATGCATTGTTTAGGTAATCTTAAGTAATTGTATAAAAATATAGGAACCTTCAACAATGAGTCTATTTATTATGTTATAAGTAACTTACTTGTTGCATCCATATTGGCTTCAATTTCTTATTTTACAATCCACAAACACTTCGTCTTGTCTTGACACTTTAACAACACACTTTGGAATATAACTATTTAACTTTAATCTCCTTTTTTTTAATATTGCTTACGTTGTGCTTAAGTGATACTTGGTAAGTCAACGCCGGTCGTCAGTCGTGACTGTATTCTGTAAGTGAATGCACTCAAGCGCGCGCGTTTCATCACAGACCTTCGAATGAGACAGCACTATCGATTAACCGTGAGTGAAAGAGATGCAGAAACTGCCATAACCCGTTCTACATAACTTGCTTAATGCCTTCTCACTAAACATTGATAAACACGAGTATGTCGTTTGAGATAAAACTATTTTAACGTCTTATAGTGACGTCATACGATTAAAACTAGGAATTAGGTAGATCGTGTAACAATTCCGCGCAATTCGTATTATTTTTACACAATTTGTAAAATTTTAATTAAAAAAACTTATTCAGGCTTGCTGAACACTTTATTTTGTGGGTATTAAATATTAAATGAGACTGAGGTGTAATTTTTGGCTATGTAACGATCGTTTGGGTAAAATTGGCTCGAAAAAATTTATTATATTGGTTCCACGCCGGGCCTCTGGATGGCCCAAGACTAGGAGTAATCTTCTCATTGAGGAGGGCTATTGTCCTCTGTCCCCACGCAGACTAAGGACAGACAGCCCATGAACTCCAGAGAGGGCGAGATGTGCGCGTCTAAAGCATAATCCCAGACTCGTCTCCCGGACATGCTCGGGGCATGTCCGGGAGACGAGCCGGAAACCTGTACTGACCGCTGAGAGCACAACAACCTCAATTATTCCTATATTGTGAATGTTTTTACTTTTGAAAATGGAAAAGAAACAGTACCAGCCACTGTTCAGGCATTATCTATAAATAAGTTTAAATGTGTTATTAAAAAATGGCTCTGTTGTACATACTCCACAGCTGAATATCAAAGTGATCGGACAGACTGGGACTAGATTATGATTATTTTATAGCAATAGCAATGACAGTACATATTGTATATTTTATTAAAAAAGAGCGCAAAAAATAATGCTGGGAGTTTTACTTGCACCGCTTCATCTCTCTCAGAGTGCCATTTATTTCCGAAGCGGTCGTAGTATCCAGTATATTAGAAATGACATCAAAAAAAATTCTAAAGGAATCAACTTTAAAAAAAATAAATGCCTTTACACACCCACAAGGTAAATATTGCAAGGAACACATCTGTTTTCATTCGAACATCGTCATCGGTACAATAGAATATTCGCGAAATCTATATTTAGATTTAATAATGTCTCAAAACAATTTGCAATCACTACAATGAAGAATACAAACGACTCATTGATCAGACCACACATCGTGTTGTCAGTGTTACACGCCACGCCAATCATAATATTTAAATTCTTGTGACGTAAAGCAACCGCGTTGAACTTTTGACCTTAAGGCTATCCCAGACATGACTTGCCTACAGTTTTGTAACAGCTACAAGCTTGTAGTGCACTCATAAGTTTCTGAGATACAGTCCTCTTTCGCCCCTCTGAGACCCTATTTTTTTTACTGCGCTTCTATTCATAGCGACGTCGGAGCGAAGTGACTAGAAGATGTATCGCGAGAGTCGAGGGGTTTATCTTTAAGGCGAAGAGCAAGCAGAAAACACGCAAACATGATGTTTTTAGACAAGTTTTGTGGTGAATATATAGCATTTCGAGCTATGAACACTACTTAATCCTGTTACACATATCCTTAAGTCTTATTTGTAGGTTGCTAATACTTGCTGTTGGTTATAGTTAACACTGCCGAGCCTTTTTGAACTACCACTTTTCTTTGAAGTTAAACAAGTTTTTTGGCATGGCGTGACGCATCTTTTGGTACTTCTCTCAGAAAAGTTATTCTTATAGCTTGTACTTTTTTGTGTAGGTTCATTTATTCAGATTAGTAGTGAATAACGAGGATTGCAAGCATATAAACTGTTTTCCACCCAAGAATTTTGAAAATATTGGCTTTGTTACATAGATACATAGGCGGGCCGGCAGCCGTGAACTATTATTGCTCAAGGTCGCTGGCATTTAGTGTCGCCTGAACTGGAGGTGTGAGTCAAACTCGAACACAACAGCTTCTACAGTCGGACATATAAAACATCGTGGTTTTTTAGTTTGCATGGCGCCAATTTTGGAATGTGCTATTTTGGTTATTATACCTATTTGGAATGTTAAAGGACTGACAGACGGAGAGCGTAACCTTAGTAATAGGGTTACCGTTGATTATCGTTTGGGTACGGAATCGTTTTATTTATTTATTTAATTAATTACACATATAAAACTGAAAACAAAATTTTGTGAACGATAAGGGACTCGAACCCGCGACCACTCCCGTTCCGTGCGAGTGCTGTTTCTAATTGAGCCAACCGTTCGAGTGACGTATCGTTGATAAAATCTTTTTTGCTTTGTTCAACTCAAGTGTACCAAGAATACTGACAGCATTTCCTCGTTGGATAGCTAGGCTGATCATTTAAAAGAGTGGCAATGAGTTTCTTGCTACTCCTTCTCATTAGCTCAACCCTTTACGAAGTTGCGGTAGATTCAATAAGAAAAAATATATTTTTTTTGACATTCATAAGTGTCATTTCCGTGACCTACATGTATAAAGTGATTTTGATTAGATTTGATTTGATCCGTTGACCGAAATAGCTGCGAGCGCTTGGGTATCTAACTATCTAGTAGCCCTATTGAGGCGCGTAGATAGTACTTTGTACATTCTCTGTGCCTCTGGGCTTCACCGGCCACGTGTCTCGACACCAAACAGCACAAAGATGTAAGACTCTTTGAAATTGGTCGCAATTTATTTTGATATATGGTAAAATTACTTGCAGCAGTTTTATTGCAGGATTTGTGCAGTTGCAGTTCAGTGAAATTTAATAGAATACGTTAACTAGCGGTGCATTGCAATTTGCAATTTGCAACTGCACTACTCAAATGACAAGAATTGCCCTACAGATTTTTTATAGATTTGCAACAAAAAAGAAAACCGAATCGGAAGATGGAATAAAATTCTAAATTAACAAAATTTTCTATAATTCCTAGTTCTGGACTTACATTGACTAAATTACTAAATAAACAAATTTAAAATTTTTGAATTTCGAATATGGAGACCGCAGCTAACGACCTGCTAGCGTTCGTTGAGTATTAATGCGCAGTGCAATATCAATATACGCCAATATTCGTGCATAATAATTTAACGAACTCCTCCGGATTGAAATCGTGTGTAACTAGGAGAATGTACAAAACACTTAAACAAGAGTTTAGTCACGTAGGCACGCACAGTTCGTGAAATACTTGAGTTAATCATAATGGAAGGAAGACATGCTTTGATCGCACACAATACTGACACTCACATATTCCACTCTTTATAAAACGTTCTGCATACATACAGTTTTTGCAACAGAATAATGTATTGCTGAACTAAAATAATTGTCGATCAGCAATGTCATTATCAGACTGCAATATCTATATTTGTGTAGTTTACTGTATAAATTTGTAAAAAATTTTTTTGTAAAAAAATCTGAATACGTAACAAGGCTTAATTCTGTGGTTTGTGTGACCTTCTATAACTCGAAAACGAATTGCATGATCTTGATAAAAATTTGTGTATGCTATATTTTAAAGGGCCCAATGCCGTATCGTACCGGAAACACAAGGAAGCTCAATCTGCCATCTGGAGTTGGAATGCTTGCGAAGGGAGACATCCGCTACAACTGCACCGACACTGACTGCTGCACCTGCACCGCGCCAACCCGAGTATCAGCACCTGTAGCTGCTGTACCTGCAACCACTCAGACTTGTACCATGATGATATCAGGTGGCTTTGTCACAGGAACCTTGCTGGCTGTTATTTAGCCAGGCAAGAGAGCTAACGCCAAACAACCGACCAGTAGCATTCAATAAACTCTTATAACATTTAACAATCATTAAATGTGTATGTACTAAAAGCATTTTGAAACGCAGTTTGTTTATGGTCCTTCGAGCCCGATTTGAACCAGTGATCTATTGATTTGCTCCGTCGAGTATTGCTCCTGGAATTATGGTATTAATTTTTATGCAAAATGACTAGACAGTATCGTAGACAAATAACATTCTTCGCAAAAACCATCGTTTTTTGTCTGCTTTGGTATGCACATGTAAAGGAAGCATCACCAGAAGCCCCATAAGATGTAATATAAGGTAACAAAGCTCGGTGCTATCTTCCGAATTACAAAAGACGCCGCTTGTTGATGTTTTCAATACATAATAATATATTCTATTGCAATATTTTGAGTCGTTAAGGAATACGAATCGTCAAGGAGTACTAGGAGACTAGGTGCATTGAGTTGAGTTGCGTCCAGACGTTTTGTCGTTTAATGTCAGAATTAGATTTCTCACACGACTACTGACTACTGTAATGTATCCTAATTTACGAGATCAGAAGTAAATGACAATCAATACGGCAATTAAAGTGCTGATGATAATATGTGTCGGTAATAAGAGTCCTTGACAGTGCCACCTACAGCACCATCATTAAGTCTGTTCCGTTGAAGTTGTTAAATAAGGATCAGGCAGGATAATTTGAGGGATGCCCGAGAGGTGGCGGGTGGATCGCTTTTGAAGTTGACGGCAGGCGGGGCCTGCGATGCGCGCGCAGGTTACATAACGGAGATACGGCAGCGGCCGGAGACGCGCGCAGCACGAGCGGGGAGCGGGCGGATCGATCGCGCCGCCCGGGGGGAGTCAGTCGAGCGGCGACGGCGAGCGAGCGACATGGCGGCGCGGCCACCCCGCGCGGCGGCCCCGCGGCCCGGGCCGCGCGAGTAGTCGCCATGCGCCATGCGGCATGAGGCCGCGCCGCGCCCGGCGGGCCGGCCCCCGCTAGCGGCGCCGCCCCCGCCATGCGAGCGCCGCCGCTGCTGCTGCTGCTGCTGATGGCGGCCGCGGGCCTGGCCGAGAGTCCGCTCGCGCGCCTCAACCCCTGGCTGAGCGCGTGCGACCTGGAGGAGGAGACGGGCGGCGCGGCGGCGTGCGGCGCGTGCGGCGCGGGCACGGCGGGCACGGCGGGCGCGGCGGGCACGCTGGCGGGGCGCGACGTCGCCGCCGTGTGCGCGCTGCCGGGAGCCGCGCGCGCGCGCCGCCTGGCGCAGCTGCGGCTGCGGGCGTGCTGCGAGCGCTCGCCCGCCTCGGCGCTGGACCGCGCCGCGCGCGCGCACGTCACGGCGGGCGGAGCGCGCTGCGAGCGCACGCTGACGGACCTGCTGGCCCTCGACGACCTGGCGGCGCGCGTGCACTGCCACTTCGTGAGCATCCTCGAGCGATACGACTGCGACCAGCCCTACTCTGTACACACTTGTCACGAATGCCAGGTGAGTGACGGCCGCCGAACATTCTTTTATTTTATTTTTTTCAGGGAACATACAATCTTTAACAAATGATATAGTTAAAATAAATATCGACCGTGCGTCCCATACAAATTAAACACAAGAAAATTTTTAAAGTACATATAGACACAACTTACACAGACTTGACAATTACTATTTGACAAAAATTTTTGATTTTGTATTTTTTAAGCAATTTATACGGAGGATAAACTTTAGCAGATTGATTTATAATATTTGAATTAAGCAGAAGTTATAAATAACCTTAAATTAATTAATCAATAATTTTATAGTGACATGATAACATTACGCTTTCTTAGCTTATGAATGAAGGGATTGTCGTTCGTGTTATAGTCAAGGTAACAAACAATATAGGAACCAATAACTGGTCCATATAACCCGACAGCGCCGTGTGACCCGTGTTGGCCGTGTCAATGGTTACGCTATTATATGCGTGTATTGATCGTGGTCGGCCACGCTTCTTAACCTCAATATCTTAGATAAAATAAAGACCTCCCATCACCGGCTCTAACTTCAGAGTCACCCTGACAAACTCCAAAAGTTGATATATCATATAAATATTCATTTTCAATCAATTCTTGATCCAATATTGACATATCCTTAACTTTATTTGATTACCAAGCTATACTTATTATTTTTTAAGTATTTTTTGTCTTAATAACATTCATAAATAGATAAAATTCTCTCTAATAAAATATTAATAAAAAAAATCTGATGACTTTATTCTAAATAAAACTTTATGAGAAAGTAACATTATCTCAAATACAACAGTAAAGAAATGAACAAGAACTTATGAAATATTTTTTTTAACTGAAACGCAAGTGTGATAATAGATTCTGTGGCACGTAGACTGTGGAGGTTTCATTTAATTTTACGAATATAATAATACTATGGTTTAGTATTAAAAAAACGCTATTGGTGTATTCTGTGACCTCTCAAAAGCCTTTGATTATGTACAACACTCAATTTTATTAGAAAAAATGAAATATTACGGTATATCAAATAAATCAGTGGATTTAGTGCCATCCTATCTCAGTGAAAGATTACAAATTATAGACATAAATGGTTCTAGGTCAGATGGGTATTTAATAAAAATGGGAATTCCACAGGGCTCTATTTTGGGTCCATTCTTCTTTTTAATATATATAAATGATTTACCGTTTTATACTCAATCTTTTTGTGATATAGTACTATTTGCTGATGACACCTCTTTAATTTTTAAAACTGATAGGTGTAAACAAAGCTATAGCGATGTTAACAATGCGCTATCTCAAGTAATGAATTGGTTCAGCATAAATTATCTTGTACATAATCCAAAGAAAACTAAATGCGTTAAATTTGTCTTGCCAAATGTGAAAGACTGTGAAACAATCATAAATATTAACGACGAGCCCTTAAAAATTCTTAATAGTACTGTGTTTCTAGGCGTAACATTTGATAAAAAATTCCAATGGGGACCTCATTTAAGAGCTCTGTCAACAAGGCTTAGTTCAGCTGCTTACGCTGTTCATAAAATACGACAACTGACTGACGAACCGACCGCACGTCTTGTGTATTATAGTTATTTCCATAGTGTCATGTCGTATGGTATCCTCATGTGGGGCAATGGGGCTGATATAAACAATATATTTGTGTTACAAAAAAGGGCAATCCGCTCAATTTTTCAGTTGGGTTCCAAAGACTCTCTTAGACTGAAATTTAAAGAAATTAATGTACCCACAGTAGCCTCACAATATATCTAATCAAATATTATGTTCGTATATAAAAATATTCAAATATTTGAAAAGAAAAGTGATGTACATAATGTAAATATAAGAAGTAAGCAAAAATAAGTTAATACCTGTTTTAGATTAACAAAAGTGAACAACTCGTTTATGGGGAACTGCATACGATTTTTTAATAAAATTCCTGATGACGTAACTTGCTTAACGCTAAATAGATTTAAATCTCATGTAAAAAGTAAACTAATTGAGAAAGCTTATTATAATGTAGTTGATTATATTAATGACAAGAATGCTTGGTCCTAAAAATATCATACCTATATTGCTCTCAAGTGCCCTTGATTAGTTTTTTATATGTATGTTTGACATTAATGAGTGTAGTCTGTATCGATATTGTATAAATTTTAATTTAATTTGTAATGAATGACATTCCTATATTTTATATACATATTATTTGTATTTTTTAATGATGACGTATAAATTATTATTGTAATTAATTGACGTGAAAAAGTGTATTTTGAAATACCTACTTTCGATAAACTGTTTTGATTTGATTTGATTATAAAACGTGTAGTTGAAAGGTATTTATTATATCACAAATTAGAATACTATCACACTTAAAAAATACTATTATATGGTAAATAAATATATTTTAGGTACTATTTTAATTACCTATCTTTACCATGTTACATTTGGCCACTAAATCTTTATATTATATACAAGTCCAGTGTCCTGGATGTTTGTTTAGGAGTTCACCTAAACTAATGAACGGATGTTATTACTTCATGGAGTGCAGTTTAGTCCAACTTGTTTATTTCCATTATCTATGATAGAAATAATTAACACATGGTTTGACAGTTCTGCTGTGAATCCGTAAAATTGAGTTGAGAGAGAGAATTGAGTAAAAAAATGAAATTTTATTATAACAAGAGGGACCATATACGAAAAATAAGACTTACGAAATCATTCTTGATGTTAGAAATATTATTGACAAATTCATAGAAAACAGTTTTTTACTTTTTATGTACAGATCAACGTCTGTCGGGTCAGCTAGTATGTAATTATAACAATAACGTAAGTATTCATCGTAAGTCTTGCCAGTAAGCTTAAAACATAAATACTTATTAGCAATTAACAATCATGGCAATCAAGTACATAATCCATCTCAAATTATTCACAATCACGATACTAGGTCGATATCCACTCGTAAGTTCGAGGTAGAATTAACCTAGAATAAATAACTACTACGGTCATAGAACTTTGAAAACGCCTACCGTATTTCTTAAACAGCTTGCCTGAGGACATCCGACTAGAAGCCAGTAAGAGAAAATTTAAAACTGAACTTAAAAAATAGAACTATTATTAATGCCTCAAATTTCTTTTTACTACATTGGTTTATTATTACATTCGTATAAAATCAAAGTTCATATTATAAGCAACAACTATTACAAAAGACTTTATCTTGCAGACGAATAGTCTTAAGTTAGCTTAAGATTCTTTCTGTAAATGATTGAGAGGATAATAAATAAACAATAATAAAATCTTATCCACTTTAAAGTGATTCTTACTGGGTACTCGTAAAGATGTTTCGGTTCAACATTCATTCACTTACCAATCTATAGAACGAATCTTCTTTCACGGTGTTTTCACATCTAAATGATAATGTTCGTCTCTCTTGAAATCTTGTGATTTGTCTGGGTACCTATTGCAATAAAGCATGGCCCGCGATAGAAATACCACTCATAATTTTATGGCTCTCAATTATTTATTACTTGAAACATATTTACTAAATCTTAGATCATACGTAGATAGACGATGACAGCTGTGAAAACGTCGAAAAGGATTTAGTTTAGAGTTAAACTTTGAGCAATGCATGTACACTAACACAAAGTGTCATACAAATCGCGAGTGTAAGACGTAGCGTGTCACGCACACTTTAGTATTAAACCTGGTCTTTTTTTATCGGTTGTCTAACAACAAGAGACTCTATCTAGACGTATAAATTATCTAAGAACTAGATAAAGTGTCTTATCAATCATTTTAGTATTACAAATATTTTTTAATAAATATCTTAATTAAAGAAATATTGCCATTTACATAATTATGAAAAACCAACCAACCATTAACTTAATTATAAGATTGTGAGCACAAGACTAACATTTTTTGGACAGTAATGTCAAGTGTATGCAAGCTATGAATTATTGTTGTCGCGTTGTCTGTTTATATTACATTATATATATATTTAAATATACTTACATTAAGGCTGGGGAGCGAGCCAACGGCCTTGAATAATCGTGCGGAGCTAGGTTACCTCTCTCGCACAAGATCGCCATAGTTTTAATTCAGAATTAGAAGCATTTTTAATTTATTACAAACATAATATAATTTTCTTTACAAAAATAACAAAACAATGTTATGTTAAATAGTATTGGCAAACAGTTAATAGTTTTTCATACAATTTTTATCTGGATTGAATGGTAAGCGTGGCTCAAACTGTGAGAGTTGTACTTTTATGATTTATTTTCGCAATGTCTATTCAAGATAGAAATGTAAAGAAAATATGAATTTTCTTCTCATATTCTCTAGACATATAATTATTTTTTTTAATATTTTTTTTAAATAAACTGTTATGAAATGCTTTTAGTTATGCGCTATTTTGGCGATTCTCGGGAAAGCGGCCTTTATCTCTTACTTTTTTTATTATTGCGGCAAGTATTAGATGGTTGTGTGCGTGGTATCTTGACACTCAATGGGATCTTTCAAATTTTGTAACAAACAACATACGCTTCGTGTTATTTTACATTGAAATAAATAAAATACAAAATACTTACTGATGATAATTAGCGATTCCAGTGTTTTTCTTATTTCTTTTAGTGTTATATTTACAAAGTGTTACTACCCAACGCGGCATTTTAGTTTCAATTATTAGCAAAGTTTAAAAGAACATGTGGCACGTCAAAGTCACACAATGTCCGAGACCGGCTCGAGTACGCCCACTTGGGCGTAGTATGAGTGGTCGAACTTTGCGACTAGGTTTGCGGTATCTAGTAGGAGCGCAGCGGAGGCCAATCCTTAATCTAAGAACAGATGTTGTTGGATCAATCAACTTCGTGCTACGACACACGACATATGGTTTTTATAATATTTTAAATCGATCATGATATCGCTATTCTGCCCACGATAACTTTAGCAGTTGACGACAGCTGAGCGTTTTGTAAAGTAATAAGCAACACATACATGGCTTGTGGAATTTCTAGTGAATGCACTTACAAAATACAAATCATTTTGCTTACACAAGATATATATTATTTTATAAACGCAAGTACACAGATTTAAATTAAATACTTTTTATCTACACCCATCCTTTAAATCCTCTATTAAAGATTCTGAAACAGTTAGCTTATTGCCAACATTAAAACACCCAATGTTCTAATAACATCATCCAAAAGAGTGTTGTAATGTTGTACTGAATTTCATAACAACACTCCTATGTTTTTGTTATCCCTTCATAGGCAAAGAATTTCAACAGACAGCCACATTCTTATTGCTCGATGCGTGGTATCTGTATGAATTTCAAAAAAAGAACATTTTTTACGCGTTTTCCACACTACCAGAACGTCGCGCGCCGTAAAAAAAGTAGGCTATTCGAATCCCCGCCATTTTTCTTCGATATTTTCATTGTTTTGTTAACAAAAAATGAGCGATTCATTTTAAACGCTGCAAAAGAACATTATATTCGAGTGAATTTTGATTATTGCACTATATAAAATGTAAATTACTACTAAAATAAATAATTGTTTCATTAATACTTACTTTATTTGTACATAATCAGTAATGAATGATATTAGGTTACTACTAGGACTGGTGTTTTAATGTTAACAGTAAGCTAAACTGTTCCAGAATCTTTTAGAGGATTCATATTATGGTTGTAGATAAAGTCTTGTATGCAACTGTTGATAATTTGGAATTAAAACACCCATGTGATACTATTATCCACATTCGTGTTTTAATACCCCTTATTACTCAACAGTTGCATAAATAACTATTAATGCAAATGGCGTGTGTTATTTATAACTCAATGTTAATATTATATGCTGGAGAAATATAAACCAGGGATCCGTCTCTTTCCAATAGCAAATAATTACTAAATTGCATATTAAAAAGTAGACATTTCACAAACATCTATTACTATGAGACTTCAATGGAACAAAATTAGAAAAAAAAATATAGGAGATACTAAAATTTTATTATTTAACCACTTAAAAATTAATTATGCAGTTATAATACAGAGATATTTACGTTATTTATTTAATTTTATTTTGATGAAAATTTGAACGTTCAGTTGATGGTAATTGATACGCCTTGCCCATTACAATGTGGTGCTCACTCAGGATTCTTGAAAAACCCAAAAACTCTGAGCGGCACTACAACTGCGCTCGTCGCCTTGAGACATAAGATGTTAAGTTTCATTTGCCCAGTAATTTCACTAGACTTCAGACCGAAACACAGTAATGCTTACTGCTTCACGGCAGAAGTAGGCACCGTTGTGGTACCCATAACTTAAACGGCATCTTGTGCAAAGGAGCCTCCCGTGTGAATTTATTATAAATCTATGGAAATACAAGTGTATTATCTAGTATGCTTCTTGATCACAAAAGGTTATTCATTAAATATTCAGTCCTGCTTTTATCAGAAAGCCATGGTTTGGGCCTCCAAATTAAAACCCAAAACCACCAAAAATGAAGAAGTCAAGATATACATATATGTATGACCTTATGTCGATGGATATGGAAAGACATAATTATAATTATAGAGGTTTATGTATGCAATTACCGTTTTGGCCTCTTTTTCCCGACTTCAAAAAAGGAGGAGGTTCTCAAGTCGTCAGTATTTTTTTATGTTTGTTACCTCAAAACTTTGGACTGGGTGAACCAATTTTGATCATTAATTTTTTATTTGAAAGCTGGTGCTTTCCGTGTAGTTCCCAGTCGGTGTGAGCCAAGGTAAGTTTGTAACTACATACATAGTTATAGGTGAGATGTGCTTGTGTCGCACGCGCGACGTGAGACACTGATTCCAAAAATAGCAATAATCGTTACTAGAATTACGTTAATTAATTAGATTGTATTAAAAATACGCAATTATTTTCATATGTTTTAGTGAATATTAGATCTATAAGAATAGTGTTTTTAATCGTTTTGTTTTTTGGATAAAATAAAATCTCCTTGCTGCGAGATTTAAGAGTGAAAATTTATTCATATGAAAATTTTAAACCTCTCTCGTCTATAGATAGTGCTAGTTGTCTCACACATTTTGGTCCCCATGGTAGGCAGAATCTATTTTAAATACTAATATTGATCATAAAATTGATCATGGGAAATAATTTTGTACAACCTTAAAACAAGTACTTTTTCTATTTATTTCTCTCCCAAAAACCTTCATAATGTCTGCTTAAACTTGTTTAATTTCAAACAAACACTGAACCATTATTTCACCATGGGTTTTTGTTCGTTGAAACGTAGGTTTATTATAATTTATAGTAAAAAGCTTAATATCAGTTTTAATATGGCTTTCTTCAAGATCGTCACACCCCTTGAAATAATAAGCAACCTTCATGGTTACAGTCAGGTGATAAAATTATTTATTAATAATAATTACTGTTTATATTAAAATTAATGCTACTGTAACATAAAATCAATCCTGTCTGCGTGGATCAGGTAAAGAAATGACGTAATTGCGGTGTATATGTGAGTGGCGGAGACATGGATTGATTTAATGTGGTTGTTAAAACCACTTGGAATTTAATGCTTATTTACCGGGTGTATAAGATGACGTCATAACTCTGTTAGGATCAATTTCGTATTAGTATTTGTTACAACTGTATATTTGTCAACTTGTTCTCAATAATCTTCATGTGTATTCCACTTGCAAATTGATTCCATTTATAAAAAAGGTCTAATAAGGGAATGCATAATTGAAATAAACATGTTTGCAATTCACACGTGGTAGAAGCACTTTCAAAAATTTTGGCTTCAAGATAATTAGACGAATGTAAAATTTCGGGAATCATAGTGATACCGTTTGATAATTATTTTACATTTTCTTCGTATATATTACAGAGATTAATACAATAGTAACATTTTCGATAAATAATATAAGAGGCTTATGGTAACTAAAGTATAAAATATATATACTTTGGTCTTAATTTGTTCAATATATCTTTGAAATACTGCGTTAATTACTGTTTTTGTTGTTACAGTTACAGTATTTTGTTGCTGCACATTCTCAATTTAAATTTGGGGTTCAAAAACTCAATCAACGGAATCGCTTTATCCTGCAAAATTTACATTAAACCTCTAAGCTGCATATGAAGTCCTGGTACATGTTGCTCGGATGACACATGATTTCAACCGCTACGAAAGACATTACTATCACCGCTACCATACTTATATTCTCATGTTGTCTATGTAGTAGTAATACGTCGTGCGCATTACGTCAGAATATAGTAAGGTATGCATGCGTCATATATAAGACAATCTCTTCATCAACTATGATCGCCTGGTACACACTGTATAATGCTTCCTATCTCATTTTCTCGATGCTTTGTAAGGTCCGTAACACTCTTGGGATTACTTTCTGATCTCTGGTGTTATAAGAGTTTACGCCGCAGCAACCTTATTATTTTGACATCAAGTGACTCTTCCATAAAATAGTCTGAGTATGCATATGTATGCACGCAAGAAGTTATACTTCTTTGGCCTAACGAAGCAAAAATCATTAAAATTATTTATTCCTCGTGCTATTCTACGTTTTTAGAAAGAACAATAATGTATTCTATTCTATTCTATTCTTCCTACTGTGGCTTCTGTGGAAGCTTTTTTTTTCTTTTATGATAATAAGGGACGAGACGAGCAGGACGTTCAGCTTATCGTTATTGATACACCCTGCCCATTAAAATGCAGTGCCGCGCAGGATTCTTGAAAAAATCCAAAATTCTGAGCGGCACTACAATTGCGCTCGTCATCTTGAGACATAAGATGTTAAGTCTCATTTGCCCAGTAATTTCACTAGCTACGGCGCTCTTTAGACCGAAACACAGTAATGCTTACACATTACTGCTTCACGGCAGAAATAGGCGCCGTTGTGGTACCCATAATCTAGCCGGCATCCTGTGAAAAGGAGCCTCCCACTGGTTATACCACAAGTGTGCCAATGTCACGTTAAGGTAGACCACCAAGCTTAGAGCTTATTTTTAGAACCACAAGCTTATTTTTTTTCTAATTTTAATGGTAGTAATCGGTGCTAAAGATTGAAACAAGTTTTATTTTCTTATACCTGAAACAAATATACATGCTGTTAGACCATAAAGGACATACACTAATATAATTACTTAAATTATTAATTATAAGTATTTAGTGATATTTACAACTTAATCTTATTTATTTTGACACACAAAATATATACGACCTGTATAGCCGAGTGGTTAGCGATCCTACCTAATAAGCTAGAGGTCCCGGGTTCGAATCCCGGTAGGTGCAAGCATTTATATGATGAATATGGATGTTTGTTTCCGAGTCATGGATGTTTAAATGTATTTATGTATGTTTATTTGAATTTATGTATGTTTAAGTAAGTATATTGTATTAAATATATCATTGTCTTGTAACCCATAACACAGGCTATATATGCTTAACTTGGGGCAAGGTAATTTGTGTAAAAAGTATGTCAATATTATTATTATATACAAAAGGAGTGAGAACCAGGGAAAGGAGACATTTAAAAGAAGTTGGGCGGGGAACTGCAGGAGGTATAAAGTTGTACAAAGAAGGTTGCATTAAAGGGCAATTGAATACAATTATGTAAAAGTTTATTAAATTATTAAATAATGAATACGGCTGTATGGGCTTGAACCCTTTGCCTGTCCTAATAATGGATGAAGAAACCAACAAAAAATAACGAATGACGCAAACGTCAGAAAATTTTAGCAACCAACTTCACCCTGTTACTTTTGTGTACAGTTATGCGCGCGGATCTTAAAATTTCACTCTCATCATTTTTTCATAACGCGCCCAAAGAAGTATAACTTCACAAATCTTAATTACTCACGTATTTTATAATTTATAAAGTATAATGTTCATGTGGGTAAAAAATGAGTTGCGGAAAATGAATATAATTGAAATAAATTTAGTGAAGCGACCCGAAGAAATACAACACTAATTATGATTAACAATGGACCCCGCACTATGAGATACCTACTGGGTCGCTGGGCTTCCGACAATGATGAATGTATTATTAAATGGATGGACAGGAGGAGTGGTGACGTTGGAACACAGCGTTATTTTGGGTCTCAATGAACTAAAATGTAAGTTAATATAATTAAATAACAATAAATAGGTATCTACTATAATTTCTGAAGTTTTTATACATTTTTAAAACGTTTCTGAAAGTAAAACTGCCTATTTCTTACGGTTGAATGATAACAGCTAAAATCCTTAAAACCGATTCGATAAAATTTAGTATGAAATTATAGGCATGAAGGAAGGCATATACTTAATTATTATGAAACGTTTCAATAACGTAAGTGGGTTGTTTTATCTATTTGCCTAACATTGTATTGCATTATATACCTACCTAAATCATTGTGGTACTTAATTTAATTGTTAAAATGTTAATTTCTCATGTAAATAATAATAATGTTGACAAACTTTTACACAAATTATCTTGCCCCAAACTAGGCATAGCCTGTACTATGGGTACAAGACAATGATATATATAATATAATAATATACTTACTTAAACATACATAAATACATGTAAACATCCATGACTCGGAAACAGACATCCATATACATCGTATAAATTATTGCACCTACCAGGATTCGAACCCGGAACCTCTAGCTTAGTAGTCAGGGTCACTAACCATTCGGCTATATGGGTCGTAAATAACAAAAGGTCTTAATGAGAATAAAGTTATTTAAACCTAAATTAGTCTGAGGTAATGAAATGGGAATTATGATACATTTCATCTCATATAAGGCCGCCCTCAATACACTCGCGTAGGTTTCGTTTCAATATTAGCCTGACCATTGATTGGATTGTGTTCATAGTTTTGTCAAGAACCGGTCAAGACCGAGTTGCAGTAGTCTTGTTATAACGGAGATAGTAATAGATACTGTCAACATTAGAACTGTCAAACTGTTGCGGCTGGCATACAGCCCTTAACGTGACATTGGCAAACTTGTGGTATACCACAAGTTAGGCTCCTGTGGAAGGAATACCTTAGCCTTAGCCATAGTAGAAGGAATAGAATAGCCCTGTGACACACAGGTGGACTTTGATAATATATACGCCCAGAAGGGCCTCTTACATGATAACAGGCCAGATTTATTACTTTAGTGTGTACGTTACCCTCTGGGTACATACAGGGTACAGCAAGGTAGGCACTATGGATCTAACAAGTCGTAGTTGAGCTTTGGAATAAGCAAAGATTGCATACCGTAGGTATTTTGTATCTAGTATGGATTTTTTTTATAAGTGGGCGTTCAATTGTAATTTGGTAATAAAATAACGGAACATAATTAAACTAAAATACACAAATAAAATTTGAAAAACCAAATTTTATGAACGATGCGCTCGAACTCGAGAGCTCGTGCCGCTCGCGATCCGTGGGAGTTCCGTTGGGAGAGCAATCGGCTTTCCCAACTGAGTTAACCGTTGGAGTGACGTATCGTCATAAAATCTTGTATGCTTCGTTCAACTCTCAGGTTGTGGCTTCATCTACAGGATCTACTTTACAGTTGATAATCTGTTCAACCCCAACATTTGCATATTAGGAAATTGACTTGAGATGTTTTCAAATTTTGTTTGTGTATTAATCCTAGAAGTGAGGGTTATCACTTGAAAAACATAACAAATGGTTATTTATAGTTGCTAATTAAAGTGACACTCCATAATTTAAGAGATATGAACGTAAATAAATTAATCAAAAGTTTGGTCACGTCAGAGCATGCGTCACACCACGTAGAGACATGGCATTCCACAGCCTGATGACAATTTGTTCAAGCCTTCTAAGTGAGATTTCTTAATTTTGCATGAGCAACGGATGTTATATGACGTAAACAACATTTTTAATTAGCCAGTCGATTGACTTGATTGCCTTTTGGGTTGAGGGCTTAATATCATATTCAAAGCCTGTAACTAAAACCATTTATGTTCAAGCTTGTCAAAGTTAAAATTTTTCATGTATCTCCTTTATAAAATAATTATATATATTTAAATCTTTGATGTTATTTCTAATATACTAGATAGTACTACCGCTTCGGAAACAAATGGCGTTCTGAGAGAGATGAAGCGGCGTAAGAAACTCTCCCAGAATTCTTTTTTAGCGCTCTTTTATTGAAATATATAATATTGTACTGTCATTGCTATTGCTATAAAATAATCATAATCTAGTCCCAGGCTGTCCGATCATTTAGATATTCAGCCGTGGAGTAGTAGGATTTAATGTCTAATTACATGAATACCATTAGCGTGATGCTAACACATGGTGGTTAATTCTTTTATAATTTATTCGGAAACAAATATTAACCGTTGCATTGGTTTACTAGTGATCATAATATTACGAGGAACATGAAAATGGGCTTATCGCAGGAGACGTAGCTGAGTGATGATAGCATCACAGATCATTTTAATAGCTAATTTAAAAATTCATGAATAAAAGGCATTAAAGGAATTTATATTCTCAAAATTGATTCCTTTAGAATTCTTTTTGATGTCATTTCTTATACTACTAGATACTACTACCGCTTCGGAAACAAATGGCGCTCTGAGAGAGAAGAAGCGGCGCAAGAAACTCTCCCAGCATTCCTTTTTTTTTGCGCTCTTTTCAATAAAAATATACAATATTGTACAGTCATTTCTATCGGTTTTTCATCTCAATACATTGATGTCGAGCATTCCAGAATCTTTATTATATATAAATAATAGTTTCTTTACCTAACCTATATATTTTATACCTATCCTACCTATGTATATTTTTATACAATGAGTTTCTTGCTACTTCTTCTCATTAGCTCAACCCTTTACGAAGTAGCGGTAAATTCAAAAAGAAACAATATTTTTATTTTTTTTTGACAGTCATAAGTGTCATTTCCGTGACCTACATGAATAAAGTGTTTTTGAATTTGAATTTGAATTTATCCTATAAATCCTATACAAAGAAGCATATTTATATACATTAAGTCTGCCATAATAAGCAAAATGTCTTGTGACAGAGTGATATATTCATTAGAACTTTCGCTATTTTAATCTCCACTTAGCAGGTATAATAATTGTTAATCTCATTAAATTTCATTTGGCGGTTTAAAGGAAGTTCAGTGACAAACACACGTACAGCAAAATTATAGAACGTATGATGGATTTCAAGGGAGACAGAGCAAATGTTAATGTCATAGAGTTTTCGTCTAATGAAGTAGAGAAGAAGAGACAGATAGGACGAAGAAAACTAATGAGAGAAGGATGTAGATGTATGTATGTATGTAGTTCATTCAGTTACGTGATCGTAAAGTTGATTGACATCGTCATCTGGCGGCGAGTTACGACAGAGTGGCAAAACTTCTCCATGACAAACTACTTTGACTTAAGTATACACTGCAATTCTGAAGAGACATCTGACCTAAATGATTGGCATTACACTAGAGGGAGATATATCGACTAACCTCACGGTATCTGAAAATAAGGACCCTATCAGTGGGCCCGTGTCGAAAAACTTTCGTAATGTTTTTCCAAACGCGCCATAGAACCAGTGGGAGGTTACTTTGCACAGGATGCCGGCTAGATTATGGGTACCACAACGGCGCCTATTTCTGCCGTGAAGCAGTAATGTGTAAGCATTACTGTGTTTCGGTCTGAAGGGCGTAGTAGCTAGTGAAATTACTGGGCAAATGAGACTGAACATCTTATGTCTCAAGGTGACGAGCGCAATTGTAGTGCCGCTCAGAATTTTTGAGTTTTTCAAGAATCCTGAGTGGCACTGCATTGTAATGGGCAGGGCGTATCAATTAGCATCAGCTGAACGTCCTGCTCGTCTCGTCCCTTATTATCATAAAAAAAAATCCCTAAGGAATCAATTTTGGGAAAATAAATGCCTTAATGCCAAACCCAGTTTATTTGTATAAGAACCATGTAAGAAGTTAATCAGCTACCTGCCAATAAAAGTCCCGATAAAATCAGTCCAGCCATTTCAGAGATTAGCCGGAACAAACAGACAGACAGACAGGCAAAAATGATAAAAATTTATTTTGGTGTATATATATTCATATATAAATGTAGTAAAAAACGGTTATTTCAATAATACAAACAGACACTCCAATTTTATTTATATGTATAGATTATGTACTAAGATGTGAAAACGTTGAAAAAAATAGACTTTAGAACTGACCTGTATTTTGAGCAATTCACGCACACTAACACTAAGTGACATACAAATCGCGAGAGTAAGACGTAGCTTGTCACGCACACTAAACTAATACTCCTGGCCTGTTTTTATCGTTCTTCTAACAGCAAGAGACTCTATCGAGACGTATAAATTATTATCTAAGATTATGTAACTATATATAAGGCGGATTATTAGTAAACATTTTTAAACAACTATACATTAAAAATGTGACTCTATATTAGTTATAATTCTCTGTGGTCCGGAAAATCTGTGTTCTAATTGGCTGCATGTCGACGAACTATGTCCTTTTCCGTCCTTATCTCTTTCAGATGTCACTTGTGTTTGAGACACTTGAAAGCTTTTAAATGTTTTCCGCGTTGTTAACTCTTTACAATCGTATTGCAGGAGACGTTTCGTATAGATGTTTCTATTACTTGTATTTACTTCAGGGATTTTATATCTGTGTACCTTATAAAATGCCAGGAAATACATGCTTAGATATTTATATGCAAGTGTACAATAATGTCGACTAACGGCGGTTCCGAATATACTATCTACAGATAAAGATAAAATTACTACCTTCTACTGTCAGTAATTAGCTGTCAATAATCTGAAGCTGTCCCAATATACCCGATAAGCCATTCTTATCGCCTTATATTGGGACGCGTGAATTGCAATTTCCATACAAATTTCTATCGCTGGTAAGCTTTACGTCCTCCCATTGATAGACAGCGTGTACGAAAAGGTGAGTTCCCGTCGATAAGTTTATTGGGACTGAAAATTCAACGATAGTTACGAGTCTTATCTCAAGTAGGCTACAACCTGAGATAGACTGAGTATTGGGAACGGCCGTAAGTTATTTGCGATGATTAAAATTAATGATCTTTTTGATCAAAGAGTATGTAGAATTTAGAATAGACTCTATAGAATAGATCTAACAAAAACTTTAGTAACTATAGTAAGAGAAGTGGACAAGGGCAATAAATGTCTCGCAGTTTTCTTAGACATAAAAAAGGCCTTTGACACAGTTTTCCATTCGCAGATTAGAAGGCCTGGGAATTCGTAACAAAACTCTCTCTCTCTCTTCTTGACACCTACCTAAATGACCGAATAGAGGAAGTTAATATTAACTTTTATCATATCTATATTAACAATATCTTATGTTTTTAAAGTGATAACCCTCACTTCTAGGATTAATACACAAATAAAATTTGAAAAACAACATTTTATGAACGAAGCGGGACTCGAACGGTTGACTCAGTTGGTTAGAGCACCGGCATGGAACGCCGGTGGTCGTGGGTTCGAGATCCGCATCGTTCATAAAATTTTGTTTTTCATATTTTATTTGTGTATTAATCCTAGAAGTGAGGGTTATCACCTTAAAAAAATAACATATTGTTAAGATTTACAAGAGCGACATCTCAAGTCAATTTCCTAATAAGCAAACATTGGGCTTGAGCAGGTTATCAACTGTAAAGTTGATCCTGTAGATGAAGCCACAATCTTTGTTGAACTTGAGTTGAACAAAGCAAACAAGATTTTATAACGATACGTTACTTGAACGGTTGGCTCAGTTGGTTAGAGCACCGGCACTGAACGCCGGAGCTCGTGGGTTCGAGTCCCGCATCGTTCATAAAATTTTGTCTTTCCAATTTTATTTGTGCATATCTATATTAACGACTTATGTAACCTCCAGGTTGACGGGGCGAGGATATTCACCTATGCAGGAGTGATCTGCCATTGCATTTTCTGGTTTCTTGTGTGAACCCGTACAGAAGGTAGAGATGGGCCTTGAAAGAGTCTCAAATTGGCTAAACCAAAATCTCTTGTTGCTAAATATATCAAAAACAAACTATATATATATAATGCAAATAAAAACTTTGACTTTGAACGAAATGCTGGTACAATAGGTCGAAATAATTTCTGATGAGCCTTGTACAATTCACCAGTGTATCTGGTGTTTGAATATTGCATTAAATTAAACCAAAAAAAAGAATGTGTATAAATATATTTATCTCCATATGACAGATACCAGCCCGGTCAAGACTATATCAAAATCCATTAATGCTCCCACATAATTTGATTTGTAGTTATCCCCCCATAGCAAAGGTTAATTGTACCAAATATCTCGGCATCCTGATTGACCAAAAGTTAAGCTGGCACCCTCAAATCAAACAGATTATAATCAGGATAAGAAAATTTACCTCGATTTTTAAAGCTCTGCGACACGTTATGAATAGCACAGTCCTTAATAAAATGTACAACACTTCGGCTCAATCAGTAATCACCTACTGCATCCCACTATGGGATGGCGCTCCGAAAATAAGTTTAATAAACCGAAGACACCAGGAGAACATAAATATGCTAGCGGTGATAATAATGGCTTCCATAGCGGTTGAAATCATGTGTCATCCTAGCAACATGTACCAGGACTTCATAAGCAGTTTAGAGGTTCATGCACAATGCAGGTTTCACTTGTGATATTATGTGTACTTGGTACGCACGCAATTTTTTTTATTTTTATTTTATCATATCAGAGAAGTCACAGTTCAGTCAACGTGTTCGC
This sequence comes from Leptidea sinapis, assembly GCF_905404315.1. Classification (NCBI taxonomy): domain Eukaryota; kingdom Metazoa; phylum Arthropoda; class Insecta; order Lepidoptera; family Pieridae; genus Leptidea; species Leptidea sinapis. The sequence continues at coordinate 5,879,384 of NC_066287.1, read as the reverse complement.
TCAGTTCACGGAGCTTCAGTAAAAACGTGTTCGTCGTCAAGTAGCGTCACTGACTGTGTCATGTGTGAATTGACCTTTGAATGACCATTGAATGTTTTATTCGTGTGATCACGTTGAAGAATCGCGTACATAAATTAAACAATGCATGCGGCACTATTATATACTTTGAAAATAAGGAACGAGACGAGCAGGACGTTCAGTTGATGGTAATTGATACGCCCTGCTCATTACAATGTAGTGCCGCTCAGGATTCTTAAACACAAAAATTCTGAGCGGCAATACAATTGCGCTCGCCATCTTGAGACATAATAGCTAGTGAAATTACTGGGCAAATGAGACTTAACATTTGCCCAGTAATTTAACATGCACGCGCCGTACGGCGTCCTTCAGACCGAAACACAGTAATTACACAATAGTGATTCACGGCAGAAATAGGTGCCGTTGTGGTACCCATAAACTAGCCGGCATCCTGTGCAAAGGAGCCTCCCACTGGTAAGGTTTAGCTAAATTGTGCGGTACAATAATATTTTTATTAGTTATATTTTACCTATCCAAATGATTTGAGTTTTCTTTAGTGTTAATTCCGCCAATATTTGTCTTTAAACAATTCGACACGTGTTTCGCCTCTACACGAGGCATCCTCAGGACGTGTTGTCTCGCCAGAATTGAGTCTCGTGCCAGATTTTGAACTCAAATCATATGGATAATTATGGATTTCCGCAAAGTAACGCCTACTTCAATATTATTTTTTGTATTTTACCTTCTCTTTAACAATATTGTTCTATCTACAAACGTAAAATAGCACGAGGAATAAAAAATTTAAGGATTTTAGTTTGGTAACGATAAAGAAGTAAAACTTCTATACACGCCATTATTCTAAAATTCATTGTGGGTGAGAAGATCATTTGAAACATTATAATATAGTTAATATTTGTAGTGATTGTATCGTCAAGGTTCATTCAAAAACTCCTAGCAGGATGGAACGGGTGGTTATCGATGTGAGTACGCATGCGTCAATATCGCGCATGCGTACTACTCAGTCTGAATTTGGCAATGATTTCATCCCAAACACCTATAATCCCTACCTACGGCACTGTTCATTTTGTTTACTGAATATTACGTCACGCTGTTTGAAAGAATTGATTTTTTCATATTATATTATTTTATTTTTCAATGCCTCAAGCTATATTTGACATGAACGGAGATATCTTAAAGGATGCCGGCTAGATTTTGGGTACCACAACGGCGCCTATTTCTGCCGTGAACCAGTAATGTGTAAGCATTATTGTGTTTATGTCGGAACGTCGTAACTAGTGACATTAATGGGCAAATGAAACTTAACATCGTATGTCTCAAGGTGACGAGCGTAATTTTAGTGCCGCTCAAAATTTTTGGGTTTTTCAAGAATCCTAAGCGGCACTGCATGACAATGGGCAGGGCGTATCAAATACTTACAGCTGAACGTCCTGTTCATCTCGTCCCTTATTTTCATAAAAAAATAACAAAATTTAATCTGAAGGATTTCCTTCTTAACTATTTACTTCACTTAACGAAATACGAAAGTAGCGCACTGAAAAAAAAGGTAGCGTTAGAAAGTGTTCCATACTGTTAACGCTTTTAAAAAAATATATAAATAAATTAAAATAATTGTTACATTTAATTAACATTACTTAGTCCCAGTGCGATAGATCATTTCAGTCAATTTCAATCCTACCAGTAATAGCATAAGTATGTTGTTAAAATTGTAGTCATGACAACAATCATGACGACAAAGTTAAATGAGTTAAGAATCAAATTGTTATCTCTAATATACAAAATTCTCATGTCGCAGTGTTTGTAGTTAAACTCCTTCTCATTTTGAGTGCATGTTGGGTAGGTCTTGCGAATTGGACATCTCTTTTTCATCCCCCTAAATGTTAAGGTCCCACGCCAAATAGTTTTTTTAATTTATTTGACATTTTTTTTTAAATTTATTTGATTATGAGTCAGCATTAAAAAATACATACAACTTCAAATTTTCACCCATCTACGATCAACAGTTACTTTTCTATCGCGATTTTAATATCGCCAATACAACGTTTGCTGCGTCACAAAACTTGCTCTATACCAAAAATACTTATATGGCCTGTACGACTTGAAATATAACAAAAACTGTGTGAAGAGTTGGAATAATATGTCGTTGTGTAATATGTTACATTGTGAATAAAACATATGTTCTATTCCGATATATGTCCGAGATATCTCGGACTGGCGAGTGTCGCTTAACTATCGCAGTTCGTAAGACGGAGGTCATATTTTGTGGTACGAGAAACGTAGCTGTTGCCAAGCGCAGGACTGCCATTAATCGGGTCAATAATGCTCTACCATCGGTATCTATCGGTAAAAATAGCAATTAATGAACCGCAATATAAAATGATCTTAGAAATCATAATTTTATTTTGATTAACGTTTATTAGTGAACAGAAGTTCTGATTAATATAAATTATAACAAGACAAAAAGTAAGTTAACAACTATTATAAGCAACCAGTCTTTTTTTATGAAAAGGAACGAGACGAGCAGGACGTACAGCTGATGGAAATTGATACGCCTTGCCCATTACAATGCAGTGCAGCTCACGATACTTGAAAATCCCAAAAATTCTGAGCGGCACTATAATTGCGCTCGACTCGAGACTTAACAGTGTCATTTGCCCAGTAATTTCACTAGCTACGGCGCCCTTCAGACCGAAAGACAGTAATGTAGAAATAGGCGCCGTTGTGGTACCTGTAAACTAGACGGTGTGCAAATGAGCCTAAACCCAACTGCTAAAAAGTCAGTAAAATTCTACCTCGTGCTGGCAAATCTACGCAAATATGTATGTGTGTTACCTTACACAAGTACTCTAATGTAAATATTATTAGGGTACGCTCCTTATATTGTTTCCGTTATCGTTAAGGGGAGTGTAAATGTGCAATTGTATACGTCCGGTGTGATACACTGGTGCGGGTAAACAAATTGCTTAAGACGTGTCGACGTCTTGGGCCGGAAAGGGCGACAGGAATGAAGTTTTCCTGAAGGAAAACAATCCGTTCCCCTTATGAGCGACCTATTTCACCTTTTTGCTTTCCATTTCTCAAACATGAAATATTTTATTTAAATTTTATTTGCCAGATTGATTGAATCAGGTTCTTTAAAAATATATTTTAAGTTCTCGAGTTTCTACTCTTGTTTGTGTTCCTGTGTACTCTTCTTGTTTTCTAAATTTGAAGCTTCTATGTCTTCATATGTGCCTTTAACTTTTAATGATCGGTCAGTCAGAGAGTAAGTGACAAAATCAAGAAACTTAGACTAGTTTTAATTTTTAAAGTTCTGCTTCAAATTGAATGAAATTTTAATTAATTTTAAACTTCAAGGCTAGAAGCCTTGAAGTTTAAAGTTTTATCCACAACGAAGGAATAGGGGTCGAAAATGGATTCTACTACGAGAAAACTTCTGTGGTATGGCAGTGCCACATGTTTTTGCTCGACTTGGCGGGGCACTGCCCTGCCCCTAGATTGTTTAACTTAATCTTTTTAGTGTGTTGTTTCGTGAATGCATCTTGTATGGACAAGAACAATCACATCAAGTGATAGTAATTGACCACCTTCGATTATGTCAGATTACAGATACAACTCAATGTTATTAGTTCGCTCATGGTGTTTCAACAACCGAGTAGACAACACAGTCGTGAGTTTGTAAATACTTCCCCGTTATTCAGTTTGTAAATCCGTTCGTATTTCATGCAAGGATATTCAAATATTAATATAAATAATATTAACGCACTTACACAATTTATCTTGCCTAAACTAGGCATAGCCTGTGCTATGGGTTGCAAGACAACGATATATTTAATACGATATACTTAAACATACATCATCATTATTATTATAAACCGGAAGACGTCCGCTGGTGGACAAAGGCCTCCCACAAAGATTTCTATGACGATGTATTACATAAATACATGTTATAATCCATGACTCGGAAACAAACAAGCATATTCATCATATAAATGTTTGCACGTACCGGGATTCGAATTCGGGACCTCTAACTTAGTAAGTAGGGTCGCTAACCATCTCGGCTATAGAAGTAATGAAACAACTTTTTTTTAATAATCTGTCGGAAGTCGCAACACGAAAATGGCTCGCATTAGGAAAATGCGGGCACGTGTTGAAAATTACAACTCATTTTTTGTCTCATTTGTTCTTTAGTATTAAAAAGTGAGACGAAATTATTAAACAAAACATTCGATCATACTCTTAATTTGTGATTCAAAACTCAAAATTAATTAATATTTATCTTCCGAACAATGTATAAAAGAACGTTGTGAACGAATTCTTCTCATTAAAAACCTTTTTCGAAGTGGAGGTGCCTACATGAAAGAAAGTGACATTAATAAGTGTCATTTTTCGTACCTTCGTTTTTCGTTCCGTACCTCCGCAGGACACGTCACAAGTTTATATCTAAGATATCATCCCCACCATCTGGATGTGCGGCGGTCCTCTACAGTGCGGTTTTCAAGGAACTTCCTTCCACGTACTACAAAGCTGTGGAATGAGATTTCTTGTGCGGTGTTTCCGGGACGATACAACATCAAATAAAGCGCGTACACTTTCCTTAAAGGTCGGCAACGCTCCTGTGATAAAGTGAGTTTGATTTGGATTTTTCGAGCATGTGAGTTGTAATTAATTTATGGTAATAAGTCTATTTGATTAAAGATGTTTTATAAATTTCTTCTTATTCCAACTTCACGTGTGGAACTACAAACGCCTCGTTATAATTCTACAGAGCACCAGTTAGTAACATTAGCACTCGTGGTAGGGGCGCCGTGCTCCCAACAGGCCCGAGTGACTCTTCACCTTCACACAAGATACCACTTAAGTTACTCCATTTTGCGGTTCAACACAAACTGATTGCTATTATTCTAACTAACATAGTTATGCAGCATTTCGCTGTATGAACATGTTGAAGAGGTACGCTTCAATTCTCTCTCTAAGAATGAGTTTTGCGAATAAAGACATTTTTATTTTTCAATTCTTTTGTTTTTAGTTTCTATTTCAAAGCTTAATATAAATTTAGTTTGAATGAATATACTGTGTCGCTTCCGTGAGTACATTGTCTTTGGAACCCAACTGATAAATTAAATATTATTTTAACAAAAAAAATTATAAGTGGTATTTGTATTAGTATAGAGACAACTCTTTATACTTCAATATTTCTTTTCCGCGATATTGAAACCTTTAAATTTGGTCTTTTTATTACAATTTTTATGCACGGAAGAATTTAAAACTGACAAAGTTTTTGAAGCTATACTTCTTTAGGCGCGATATAAAAAAATGATCAAAATGTAATTTTAAGATGCACTCGCATCACTGTTACACAAAAGTAACAGTTGGTTCCTAAAATTTTCTGACGTTTGCGACATTCGTTTTTTTTGGTTTCTTCTTCCATTATTAGGATAGGCAAAGGGTTCAAGCCCGTACAGCCTTATTTGTTAATGAATAATTAATTATCAAAGTCATCGTTGCAAGATTTTTACAATATTGTTCTTTCTACAAACATAGAATATCACGAGGAATAAATAATTTTAAGGATTTTTACGTTGTTATGTCAATTTATTGAAGTAGGCGTTACTTTGCGGAAATCCATAATTATACAAATGTATTGAGTTTTCTTTAGTGTTAATTCCGCCAACGACACGTGTTTCGCCTCTACACGAGGCATCCTCAGGACGTGTTGTCTCGCCAAAATCTGTCTCTCACCATGTCTGTCATGATTTTGGCAAAAGAAAACACAAATAATTTGTATTGTTATGTCAAAGAAGTATAACTTCTTGCGTGCATACGTAATTACACGCACACTTTTTTTTAAATAAAGTTTTGGTAGCCATGAATGTAAAATATAAGCGATAATATCGGAGAGAATTTATCGACATAAAAACGTAAACAGAAGACATCGTTCCGATGTGCTCCAATTTATTTCCACGTTGCATCACTACATTAATCACCGTCTGTCTTTATAGTCAATCTCTTAAAGCCTTACTCATTATTTTTCTTGCTTTTTTGTGGAACTTTGATTAATGTTTGTATTTATATCTTACCTACTTTCGTTAGCAACTGCATGTTATAACTAACTATAAATATAACTGGATTTATGTCACACATTGAAGTGTCTGTACGTAATTTCAAATTAGCAGCTTTTGTTAAATGCATTTTTAATACCCACTGCGAAAATATAATTTGTGGCACTACTGTATTCGCGGTAATTTAATTGTTAATTAAGTAGCTGACTCAATAACACAATAACACACACACACACACACACACACAAGAAACAATACAGTTCAACCTTCCATTGTAATTAGAATTAAATAATGTATCTGGAAGTAATTAGTATTGAAATACAGGTCCAGCCTAGTTTAATACTATTAGTAGTAATTCGTTTAAATGAGCATTAAAGCAAGGTAATTGATACGCTCTGCCCATTACAATGCAGTGCCGCTCAGGATTCTTGAAAATCCCGACAATTCTGAGCAGCACTACTCTTGCGCTCGTCACCTTGAGACGTAAGATGTTAAGTAGCATTCATTTGCCCAGTAATTTCACAAGCTACGGCGCCCTTCAGACCGAAACACAATAATGTTTGCACATTACTGCTTCACGGTTGAAATTGGCGCAGTTGTGGTACCCATAACCTAGCCGGCATCCTGTGGAAGCCTCTCACTGGTTCACTCCCACTTGTAACAGATTTATAAAGTTATGATTAATTAATTAAAGTTTAGTGTAAAAATAATAGTGTATCTTTATAAAATAAAATACTTAAATAAATAAAGGTTATTCTAAAATCATTAAAAAAAGAAATTTTCATGTTTTTTAATAAGCAACCTTATGGCATAAAATAAACTACGTTTAAAACAACCGACTTCAAATACTGAAAAGTATCAAATAACTAAAAATTTAATATAATACACCTCTAATGCCAACCTTTACCTTTAATATTAATAAAATACTATTATTTGTATGTGCTACATATAATAGAATTTTATTACTATTATATGTAGCACATAGCTTGATAGCTTTGAAGTCAGTGCAAGCCCTAAACAAAATAAAACTTAATATTATAAACAACTTACTTACTGTAATTATTTAGGCTGTTTGGCCACGCATGTCTGTCCGCACGGGTTGTTTTGTTCTAGACGAAGTCGAGTGTATCCCGATCAAAGTCACGCGTGGCGAGTGTAGGTACCTTTATTACATTTGGCTTGGCACCGACTTTAAAGCTATCAATATGTAGCACATACAAATAATAGTATTTTATTAATATTAAAGGTAAAGGTTTGCATAACAGGTGTATTAAATTAAATTTATAGTTATTTGATACTTTTCAGTTTTTGATGTCGTTTTTTTTAAACGTAGTTTTTTTTATGTTTCACTTTTTAGTACCGGTTAATAATAATAATTAATCAACCCGAATCAAACTCCAAAAAAAGCCGTACACAGAAAACAATTACGTCATCCAGGTAGACGAAAATTTTCATATAAATGTTCATAAAACGGGACCAAATGGCATCTATTTCGCATCAAACAAAAGAAGAATTACGTAAATCGGATCATAAATCTCAGAGTAATCGGTGTACATACATAAAAAAAATACTGATCGAATTGATAACCTCCTCCTTTTTGAAGTCGGTTAAAGATCTCTCCCTTTCATAGTGAATAGTGATATTGAATACTGTGATTTCATATCCAGGCACTGTTCTATTGTTTGTAGTCGTTAACATCAATTTAGTTTTCATTTTAACAATAAGAAGTGCAGAGTGATAAGCACCCTTAGGCATAAAGGCATTTATTTTCTCATAATTCGTTACTTTAGAATTCTTTTTGATGTCATTCCTAATATACCAGATACTACTACCACTTCGAAAAACAAATGGCGCTCTGAGAGAGAATAAGTTGGGCAAGAAACTCTCCGAGCATTCTTTATTTTGTACTGTTATTGCTATTCAATAGTCATTATCTAGTCTCAGGCTGTCGTAAATCCTACTACTCCATATCTAATATATAAAATTCTCATGTCGCGGTGTTTGTAGTTAAACTCCTTCGAAACGGCTTGATCAATTCTCATGAAATTTTGATTGCATATTGGGTAGGTCTGAGAATCGGACAACATCTATTTTTCATCCCCCTCAATGTTAGGGGTGGTCCACGCCAATTTTTTTTTAATTTTTTTGACATTTTTTTTTTCAATTTGTTTGATTATGAGTCAGCATTAAAAAATACATTCAACTTCAAATTTTCACCCATCTACGATCAACAGTTATTTTTGTATCGCGATTTTAATATCGGCAATACAACGTTTGCTGGGTCAGCTAGTAATATAATATGGAGTAGTAGGATTTACGACAGAGCCATTTTTTAAATAAAACTCTTAAATTTATTTATAGATATTGTCTGAACAGTGGCTGGGACTTTGTTATAATAGTGTGTACATTTACCCTTAAAGCTATTATGTATCTTATGAAGCCTACTAGAATTAGTTACAAGCAATCCCTTATTTCTATTGTTATACTAATGAAAATCACTATTTGGAGTAAAAAGTTGAGGAATTTTTTAAACGTTTAATTAATTTTCATAAATGTACTGATAATGAACAGTCGTTATATTTATTTCTTTAAATTTTAAAGTGAAACTTTTATTACATCGTCTCCAACTTTTTCGTTTGTGTGTTGCAACTTGCATGTCGGGTGACGGTCGGGCGGCGCCTTTAGTTCGCAACAGCTGACCGTGTAGTGTGTAGACTATTACTCATTTGTGCCAGTGCTCCACGCTATTTTGTTTGTTTTTGTCAGTGTTTAATGTAAATGTTGTAGGTCAGTGGTAATTATAAATATTGTTATTTATAAACTACAGTAATCCTTTTCATTCAATATTTTTAACCAGGGCTAAGACACAGAGTTCAATAAAAATATTACTTCGAAACTTAGTCTACTTTTATTATTTCCCATTATCATTCCAATTTTCCAAGTATAAAATTAAGATTGATAAAGTGATTTTTATACACGTAATGGAAAATTATTCCAAAAATTTTTAGTTAATTGTCTATAATGTGAAAAAAAGTTTCAAATTTACCGTGGTTTCATAAAACCACTCAATCCTTTTTTTTCTTTGAGTGTCTGTATATAACCAAGCTGATATATAGCACGAACAGCTCTCATTTGTGTTCAAGGTCAGTACTTCCGAAATAACTCGACTAAAGACTTTAAACTAAATGTAACATTAAGGAAAAAGACAACACCATATACACAGGAAGACTATTTTGCTATCAAAGTTTTGTAGGCGTTATGTGCGTTTGATTCACACGTTAACGAACTGGTAATATATTACTTTTTTCCTTTACTTATGCAGTAAAACCTCGCAACTGAACCGTTATTACGAAGTAGGTCAAGGGAATAAGTTCATCACTTAATCATTAATAAGTCCTCATAAGTTTAAAAATGAGTTTGTAATCTTATTCTTTGTTTGGGGAGACGTTTGTCCAGCCGTGGACATCAGGATAAAGAGTGCATGAATCAAATAAGATAAATAAATAAAAATTCAAGAGCATCGTTTTATTTTTTGATGATTTTGGATGGCCTATTTACAGCCAAAATCTAGACACGATGTTTATAAAAATGTAGTAATAGTTTCAATTCGCTTATCTTACATATCTCCGAAATGAGTGATTGATTTCATCATATGGCCTGCAGATAGATCTTGTCACTTAATTTATGTAAACATTTTATAATTTTGGACCAATTCAAATTTCATTCCAAGCCCATACATACACGCGTTCACAGCTGTTAGTCAACGATCTAGAATCTAGATGGTCGCCTCAGACTGATAAAAATATAATAGTAAATGGGTTTTGTATCATTTTAAAATAGATAAAATAATTCCTTCCTTATTAAAACAACTATATATATTACTAATTTAATGTTAACGTAAAAATAATCTCTTAGCTGCAATGTGTACCTATGGCAGTCATAATTCTGTGTTCTGACAAAGTAAGAATTAACTTTTGTACTGTGTTGCGGTCACAGTACAGCTCTCTCCTCGCTCAGAGGGCCAGAGTTCGCCCCAAAAGAAGTTTAAATTGAGTGAACGGTATGACTTATAAGTAACATGAGCCGACATTCAACAACTTTTGTTCATAATTAAAGGGCGGCTTTCGTAAATTAATATTCTGTCGTTGATTCAACTTGTGTGGTGCGGCCGGCGGCGTCGAATGACTTCAATTAGCAATGTTTTGTTGATTTCAGAGTTATTGTTGTTTGTTTTAAAATAAATAAATATGCGGTCAGAAAAATGTACTATAATGCATTTCTTACTTCGTTCTCAATATAATTTATTGCTACCTATTTATTTGAACGCCAGACTGGCCACTTACAATTTATCTACGACACCTTTTAAAATTAAAATAAAATTAACAAAAAAAACACCCGACTTCGACGACGGCAACGTTATTCTAAAACAATAGATATAGTATACACTAAAAACTATAAAAGTAATTGCGTATTTTTAATTAATGTAATTCTAGTTACGATTATTGTTATTTTTGGAATCGTTGTCCTCCGGCCGCAACCCCGCACTCGCCTCTCGCCTCCTCACGTTGCTCGAGACGTCGATCGGTTCATCCAGTCGAAAGTTCTGAGGAAACAAACATAAAACAATACCGACGAATTAAGAACCTCCTCCTATTATGAAGTCGGTTCAAAATATTTTATACCTATCTATTACAAGTACGGAAAATGCCTTTTCATTGACAGGGTGAAGATGCGTTCCTTATTTCGTACAACGTGCAGAAAAGTTGCATGCATTTCCGTTTCTGACTCATTTTGTTCAATTGTTCTTTCTATCCGGCTTTTAAATATTTTAACTGAAAACGAGATTGTTCCGTTACAGCTATGAACAAACTTAAATAAAACACTTTTAAAGGATTAAAACGCGTGTAATTGAAACTGTGTTTTTACATTAGATTTTTTCATAAAAGTTACATTTTTATTTTAGTTAACCCGACGTTACAAGACCTTTCCAGATCTTGTTTTCAGGGGCACTGCAGATAAAAAGCATTCAAAGTGTGTAACACGATAATCAAAGCAAAATACTATGAAGAAACTGTGGCATATAACTTTTTAAATATTTTAAAAAGTTGCCAAACAGACATCTTTGTTTAATTCGAAAGATTTATAATATTCACAATGTCACTGAACATTTTTCCTCATTGGTATAGGATAAAGGAGCAATATCACTCGGGATGAAGTGCGATTGGTTCCACAGCTCAGATACATTGACTCTCGACTTCGTCTCGTACCCGTAAATTGCCACTCTCGTTAGGAATCGCTCACTTTCTCCCTTTAGTAAACATAGTTCTATTAAATAGCATTTTTTGTACCTTTTGCACCCCTTAAAAGTGTTTTAGTGAAGTAATAATTCAACACAATCAGAGACATCTTGACAAAACGTAGTAATAATGTGAGTGCGGCACGAATTACGGTCCACGCTGGCAGAGGGCCAACAGCATGCCACACACGGGAACTGACAGAATACTTACAAACATACAAAATGTACGTCAGACTATAGAACATAAGACTAGTTCAACCCCTAGCAATATGTTTTCAAATAAAATTCACATTATGTAAGTTTATTCGATGATTTGTAGTGTTGATGGAAGAAATTTACAAGTTGCGTGTGAAGCTGAAACTCGCGCTGTGCCAGCGTGGTCGACTCAAAACTACAAGCTAAAAATTGCTGAAAACCCAGACTCTTAAACAAGCTAGTAAAAAAGTAATTTTGCTTTAAATAAAAATGAATTTAACATTACTTTTAGATGGAAAGAAACAAATTAAAGGAGTTACTGTATCTGACCACTGCCATCCGTGACACTCAGTGACATTTCGTTACGTAACGTTACATTTCGTATTAAGTCGCCTTTTGGAATTCGGGCTACATATTACAGAAGGGAAGCGTAGCCAGTCACATATGTTGGCTGTAGTACTAGGAATCCATTTACTACTGAAAGTCTTAACTTGAATTAAAGAATTGGTTTTATAGTGATGAATATTTATAGTGAGTATTCAAAAGCGCTTAGTTTAAACCTAAATGAATGCTGTTTATTAGACTTTGACTTTGACAAGATAAAATAAGTGTCAGTAATAATTTAAATAACGTCTTCTGTGTCGTCATATTTTAATACTAGCAATGATTTTAAATATTTTGTTAAAGTATATTTGCTTATTTTACTTATATTTTTATTAATTTACTTACTTTGTTAAATAAAATTAATGTTATGGCTTAGAAAAGCCTATTTTGTAAGCTAAGAATAGTGTAGGGCCCAAAACAGTTCCCTTCGAAACTCCATAGCCAATGTTGATAAAATCACTAGTAAGATCGCCAATCTTATTATGATTCTCACTGCTGTCCATTAAGATAATTTGAACCAGTCCAATGCTATTCTCTAACTCCTAAATTGCAAAATCTATTGAGTAAGATAGGGATTGAGACTGTATCAAATGCTTTTTGCAGATCTAGGAAAACGCTTATGTATTTATTGCCACTATCTAGGGTATTTATTAGTGACATATTTTTACCTCAAGTACTGCATTTAGAGTAGATGGATTTGACCGAAAGCCGAATTAGTTTTGCGCTAGTAGCTTTTATTTCTCAAGAAACTTGGTTAATCTGATATTAACTATTTTGTCCAAGATCTTATTAAAAACACTCAGCAATGATATGGGTTTATAGTTTGGAGCAATTTTTTTGTCATCACCTTTAAAAACTGAAATAAAATCTGCCTTTACTATGCATTCATTATGTATATATAAAAATATACTGAAAATTAATTAGCACGTAATAAAAACAATAACAAGTCGTCATATCATAGCAGTGAGGTTATACGTGTTACAGTTGAGTATACATAATATAGTATGTGTGCTGTGCAAGTAAATATAGTATATATATTGTCAAGGTTTAATGAAACACTGTGCTGTTGTATGTTCACAGTAAATCTATTCGGAAAAGGCAGTATAATGGTGGTAAATAAGTGATGCTTGGCGGTGCTCGGAGCTCGGGAGCTCCCCTTCACTTGTGATGTAGAGACACTCAGCATCTTAACATGCCGTTGTTGTTTCAAAATTCTTTTGAAATTTCTTTAATATGCGCCATTTAAAGTTGCTGAATTAGTTGAATATTAACGTGGCATATTTTAATGAACTCAGCTTAATTTATGTGCTTAACTGGGTACTTATATTTGAGATTTTTTTAAATATACCAGATGTCGCCCATAGGTACCGTGCTGTGACTATGATTCATAAAAAAAAAACAAAGATATAACGTTACTAAGGCTTTACTCGTTTACTACTTATTTTGTCTGACAATCTGAGTCTTGCTTAACATTGATAATAATAACATGCTAAGTTCTACACTACCCTCATTTATAAAAATGCTATTTCACAGATGTGAATATTTTTTTTTATAGAATAGGAGGACAAACGAGCGTACGGGTCGCCTGTTGTTAAGTGATTACCGCCGCCCACAATCTCTTGCAACACCAGAGGAATCACAGGAGCGTTGCCGGCCTTTAAGGAAGGTATACGAGGTTTTTTTGAAGGTACCCATGTCGTATCGTCCCAGAAACACCGCACAAGGAAGTTCATTCCACAGCTTTGTAGTATAAAATAATTATTTATTAACTATTTTTTCCTTCAAAATGGGAGTTTAGAATCACTTATTCACTACAATAGTAGTGAATAATAATTGACATACCTCAGACCCGAGAAGATATTTTAATTAGAATCCTGATTTCCTTAAGTTACATCATGTTCTAAAATATACGGATATATAATAATTATTGTAATAATAATATGTTATTTATCCGCAGACACTTAATTTCTGCTCAATTAATGTTAAAATTAAAGTTATTATTTACCCGTTGTTATCCTTTAAAAAGCATTTTATAAATATTTGCCTTACTCAAAGTAATGTAAATACGGCAATTTTTAGAAATATTTATTATGATAAAATATTGGTTGACCTTGTTTTAAGAAATTGCATTAGTATTAATGGATAGGAACTAAAAAGTTCTGACATCTCCATTGTGTCACAAAATTACAAACGCTTACAAGGCACAAACAAGATTTTTTTTATTAACAGTAAGGGACGAGACGAGCAGGACGTTCAGCTGATGGTTATTGATACGTCCTGCCCATTACAATGCAGTGCCGCTTTAGATTCTTGAGAAACCCAAAAATTCTGAGCGGCACTACAATTGCGCTTGTCACATTGAGACATAAGATGTTAAGTCTCATTTTCACTAGCTACGGCGCCCTTCAGACCGAAACATAATGCTTACTCATTACTGCTTCACGGCAGAAATAGGCGCCGCTGTGGTACCCATAATCTAGCGAGCATCATGTGCAAAGGAACCTCTCACTTAATGGCAAAAAGCTATGATCATGTTTTAATATGTTATAAAGCTATGTTTTAATCCACATGACTGCGATATCCCAGAATAATGAATATGAATTCGGCCTCAATCACAGCACAACACGTATAGTGCAAGCAAACAAACCAGACGGTAATAAAACAATGAATATTATCCGTAGTTGTATCTCGGACAGTTTTCCCGTTCCAACAATTCTACCGGGATGGCGACTCAACATCCGATAGCTACGCTCAAACATTGTCGGTTAATTGTACTCTATCACGCTGCTGAACTGCAACAAGAAGAAACTTGTACATGTGGCCATCATTATCATACTAATATTATACATGTGAAAGATTGTATGTCTGGATGTATGTTTGAACTTCTTTAACGCAAAATCTATTGAATAGATTTTGATGAAACTTTACAATAATATAGCTTACATACCAGAATAACAAATAGGCTATAATTTATAAAACTATAGTGTGAAATATAGAAAATATAAAAGAAGTGTGATTGTTACTAATGAATACAACTAGCGCCATCTCTTATCAACTAGCAAGCAAAAGATCATTTGCCGGGTCAGCTAGTCGTACATATTATTATTTATGATATACTAGCTTTTACTCGCGACTTCGTCCGCGTGAAACAGTAACTTTAGGCAAAGCTTTACCCATCCTTTGCTAAATCATAAAGATATGATAAAATACGAAATCACAGCTAGACGTGAAACCGTGGCTTCCATACGAAATATCATGCCCTATTTCATCCGCACACAGGTCGAAATTTATTATTGTCTAATTTATTTATGTCTAATCAAGTGCCATCCTGTTTCAGCACCTGCAAGTCTTTATATCGCGATTTAAGGCAACCTTTGTCCTTTCCAAAGCTTTAGTCTGTCTGTGTACTGAATTTCATCAAAATCAGTCCCAGGCGTGAAAGCGTAACAATCAAACTTACATTCACATTTATAATATTAGTTGGGATTATGTTAACATGCTTAGTACTGCAGTTTCACCCCCGTATACTAAATATTTGTTTTAATAGCTATTGCGGTTACAGTATATGTTGAATATCATAATGGATAAGAAGTAGGGACCGATCTTTCTTATGACTTACTTGACTTATATAAGACTAACTGAAAACCTAAGGCTTTGCCGCGTAACTTGACTGAGCCGTAGATGAGCCGAAAAAGACGTAAGTATGTCTTTTTTAAATAGAATCTAAAAAGACATAGTGTGACTTCTTTTCTGATATGATTTGTATTATTTAAACAATTTAACTACCATCAACGTGCCGGCTATCCTAGAGCCGAATGGAATTTCACGTGATGATGGTAAGAGGCCTGATGGCATGACGTTGATTCCTTGGAGTCGTGGAAAGCCACTGGTGTGGGATGTGACTTGTGTGGATTACTACTTACGACTAGCCCCCTCTCATATTGAACATTCATCGAGAGCGGGAGGTGCAGCGGCGGAATCTGCCGAAAACCTAAAGCGGAGGAAATATGCATCACTCGGTGATGGATACATATTTGTTTCCTTTGGGGTGGAGACGATGGGTCCTTGGGGTTCATCGGCACAAAAACTCGTAAAAGAGCTATCCAGGCGTCTAGCCGATTTAACAGGTGACCCAAGATCTGGTACGTACCTCTGTCAAAGGATAAGTTTGGCTATACAAAGAGGTAACGTTGCCAGCTTCATGGGCACCTTACCTGCCGATAGATCGTTAAGATCGCTTAATGATATTTTTTATTTGTAATTAATTAATTTTGTTAGATTATTAAAGTTTTATTTTATTATTATTTATATAAATTGCGTTATTAATTATTAAGTCATTTAACTATACTAATTTATTGAACCTGTTCCGCTTTAGAATATCAAATAGTATCTGATAATTATACTTTTCATTTGTTCGTTTAGAATAGATTCTCCCATAAGTTATAACAAAGAACTTTTAAAATTAGTAACACTAGATTATACGTTAGTTATTTGACTATACTTTGAACTTACAAAGCCATGGATCAAGTATCATTTAAACTCTTTCTTTGTGGTTGAACTTTGAGGTGAACAAGCATTTATGAGGACACTTCGCTAAGTCTGTTTAAAGATTACCACAAATGCAGAGGCCAAGTGACAATGATCTCTTTCTAGAACTCCCTACACGAAGGGTCATAAAGGAAACCATAATATTATTAATACTACAGCCTGGCACCATTCATCTGTCTGTCGCCGGGTGTGTCTCATAAGCTGAAAATCTCATAAGTCACAATACTTACACCAGTCTAGCGAAACTATCGATTCACTCGATTGTATTACGGCCGTTCCCAATAAACTATCTACAGATAGAGATAAATTACTACCTTCTACTGTCAGTAATTAGCTAAAGCTGTCCCAATATACCCGATAAGTCATTCATATCGCCTTATATGGGATGCGTGAATTGCAATTTCCATAGAAACTTCTATCGCTGGTAAGCTTATACGTCGACCCATTGACAGAGAGCGTGTACGGATAAGGTGAGTTTATTGGGACAGAAAAGTCAACGATAGTGAAGATTTTTTTCTCAAGTAAGAGATAGACAGAATATTGGGAACGGCCGTTAAACGTGCAGTCATTGACAGATTGACAGATGACGGCTATAACCTTGTAAAAAAGGAGATGCGCTACATTCTAAGCAACTGTGTGCTTTCAAACTTAGCCGGATTTTACTTCGTAGCCAATCACGATACTGTAATTTCTACTATTTCAAACTTATGTCAAATCACTACACGTTTAATTCTGAACTAAATTTCAATTATTACAGCTCAAGAAAGTTAGCCCCCCAGATTTTTTTATTACAACGTTAGTTCGCCATTTGTTCTTGATTGTTCTCTATAAACATTTGTTTGTTCTCGATTTATTAATTTAAAAAAAAATTGCAATTCATTAAAATTGGTTAGGTTAGGTTATGTTAGAACAGTTAAAACAACGCACGAGCCGAGCGTAGCGTGCCGCGGCAGCGGCCGGCGAGTGCCAGAACCAAATAGTAGGCGTTTTTCCCCATTAACAGGGGGCGGGGGCTAACTAAAGGGTATGTTTTTAATTAATTGTTTTTTAATAAACAACAAAAGAACAAACAATTATTTATAGCGAACAATTAAGAACAAACTACGAACTAACGATATGCGATATTGAAAATTCAAAAATAGAAAAAATATTTTTGTGGGGGGGCTAAGTTTGATGAGCCAATTTTTACTTAGGCAGTCGCGCCTCTTATTACGTAGTACTTACATCCTCTTTGACTTACACAGCTGACATGTTGACAGAGCCATCATCGCACGGTGGTTTTCTTCGAGCAATTAAGAGAAACTTTATCGACATTAGTGGTTCATGTTATTTTGACAAAGAAGACCCTATTCAGTGAATAAAATGAATTTTGTAAAATATTGTTTCACTTGTTTTTTTATATCATATGGGGTGAAATGGCGTGTTGATCATGCTTAGCGCACCAAAAATATTTTTATTTATATTTCATGAAAATATGGGACGAGACGAGCAGAACGTTCAGCTGATGGTAATTGATACGTCCTGCCCATTACAATTCAGTGCCGCTTAGGATTCTTGAAAAACCCAAAAATTCTGACCAGCCCTACAATTACGCTCGTCACCTTGAGACATAAGATGTTAAGTCTCATTTTCCCGGAGATGTGCCCTTCAGACCGAAAGACAATAATGCTTATACATTACTGCTTCACGGCAGAAATAGGCGCCGCTGTGGTACCCATAATCTAGTGCAAAGGAGCCTCCGGCTGGTAACTAACTAAAATATGTAGCACATGTAATGAAAATAGAAATGCAATTTCTACAGAACTACAAAAATTACATTGGCAGTTTATTGACCAAAACACCAGGAACATCCAACAAACTTAAACAGGTATAGGTTACTTTAAACAGACTTAAATTAAAAAGAAGGAGTTAATCGTGTGACTTTTTTTTACCTATGTTATTTTATAGCTCCGTTGTTAAAACTCTAACTATTTGGATTTTTTGATACAGATGACAACAGGAAGATGAAAAAAGAAAATGTATGACTTAACGAGTTGATAGCCTAGGTATATCTTATTTCCGATATTTGTCATGCAACAGTATTAAAGTTGGCAAGTATATTTTATGGCAATGCAAAATAAATGATTGAAACGTAAACACTGTTCATTGCAAACGGATACAATGCGACGCTAATGGTGGACATTGTTAGTACATTTATGCAATTATCCAACTGACTACGGCAGTGGACTAATTTTAATAGTACTATAAAGAATTCGTGGCGCCAAATTTTGTTATTGTTATGTTCAGATCTCGAACGAAAACCTACTTTTCATTACAAAACCCTTCAGACTCGTCTATGAATAATTATATCACGCCTTAATGGAATGGCCACTTATGAAAGTATATTGAACATATTTGCCGTAGATTTCGATGGA
Source organism: Leptidea sinapis (assembly GCF_905404315.1). Classification (NCBI taxonomy): domain Eukaryota; kingdom Metazoa; phylum Arthropoda; class Insecta; order Lepidoptera; family Pieridae; genus Leptidea; species Leptidea sinapis. Next base: position 5,860,449 of record NC_066287.1, on the reverse strand, counting down.
AAATTACACAGATCATAATACCATTCTATTTTATTTCTGATTAACGATTTTAAAATATAATAAAATACTGAATTAGTTTTAAATGAAAAGTATTAAATATTAGACCGTAAGTAAAAATAAGTAAGGCTTAGTTAATGTAAAATTAGAATTACTATAGACTTTGTGTCATCTATGTAAAGCCTGAATAAATCAAAGAAAAATAGAATTACTCACTACTTACTTACTGTATAAAGAAAGAACTAGTAAAATAGTATTATTTCATAATAACATAAAATAAATAATTAAGTAAGTACTTATTATAACATTCCATACCTGAGTCATTTAATTTTCAACCTAATTTAATTAAGCTCAGACAATGTGATATTTCTGTGAAAACAGACTCAATAATATTAAAGTTTAGCAGATTTAATACTGGCTCAGTAATCAGGTGGCGTATCTCTACACATGACTGTATTTTAATATAAAGTATTGTTCATGAGTTACTGTTTGTGTTGAATCATAAAAGTTGTGCTGGAATTAATCTGTGGCGCTGTAGTGCGCGAGCGGACGGGCGCCGAATGCCGATCAAACAACTCGGAATCAATATGGCCGCCACCCGCCCAGCTGATCCGTGACCTCTGTGCCCCTCACCCCTTGTCTTACCTCTTCACGATAACTGCCTCCTTCACGGTATCCGCAGATTTTAACATATTACTGCTGAAGCGTTGCAAATAATTTTAGCTTTCTTCTTATTTATTTATATTCTATTATAGTTGTAGATGTGTTTATTGGGTGATTTATTTAGGCTGAGTAGGTACATTCGGTTATGTGTGATATGGAAAAAGGAGGACAAACGAGCGTACGGGTCACCTGGTATTAAGTGATCACCGCCGCCCACATTCTCTTGCGACAACAGAGGACTCACAGGAGCGTTGCCGGCCTTTAAGGAAGGTATACGTGGCTGTATTCACGAAGGGAAATACTTTACTGTTAATATAGACCGTGTGATAGTTATTTTTTTATTTACGAAACCTACATTGATTGAATTTGACTGATGAAGTCTGATACGCCACATTCTTGTCCAATTATATTTGTCAGAGTTGATACCGACGTCAGTAAAGCCGTTTTAAATAATTAAATTTTATAATGTGTTACACAAAAGTTTTAATAATTTAAACTCTTTTTAAATTTAAACTTTGATGTAGCATTACATTTTTCAAACAATTGATCAATAAATAATAAAACAGTCTTAAAATAGAAATATGGTCATAATATGCTCGTCGTATCTATTTATAAGATTGCACGAGTGAATGAATGAGTTTATATCCGATCGATACCATCACGGAATGAAGGAATCCCGAGCTAGCTGATAGCGTAAGTTGATTGCATTAATGTTAGTATGACGCGGAACAGACGATGAGCGTCGCACCCAATTGATTATATGGCTGATAACACGACGCGAACGAAAATAGATTATATGGAATATAAATACTGGCCTATTGGAGTTGGTTGGAGTTGGATTGGTGATCCAATAGATATATATGCAATTCTCTAACCATACCTTTTTATATGGAAAAGGAGGACAAACGAGAGTACGGGTTACCTGGTGTTAAGTAATTACCGCCACCCACATTCTCTTGCAACACCAGTGGAATCACAGGACCGTTGCCGGCCTTTAAGGACGATCTACGCGCTTTTTTTGTCCCTGTGTTGTATCGTCTCAGAAATACCGTACAAGGAAGCTGATCCCACAGCTTTGTAGTACGAGGAAGAAAGCTCCTTGAAAACAGCGCTGTGGAGGACCGCCACACATCCAGATGGTGGGGATGATATCCTAATTTGTGGCGTCTCGTGCGAAGGTGGAATTCGGCGGCAAGAATCGGTGTAATTCGAAATATGTAAATTGATACAATACTAATATGCCTCTACTTAATATAACATTTTTATATTTAATTTCACTTCTTCTCCTTCTTAGTCCTATCCTCGCTGATTGCGACACATATACGGTCATCGAGCGGTCTCTATCGGTTTCCCTCCATCCCCATCTTCTATGCGGTGCTTATGGAATCTTCAGGTTTTCAGAAATTCTATCCGATTACCGTTTAGGATTCTAGTCAGCCTCTAGGTCTTTTACCCTCTATTTTCTCCGTCACCATCAAACGCTCAAGGTTGTCGACTCCTCTGCATGCAACATGGCTAAATTATCGCACTATGCTCTGTAAGCAGGCTGTGTACAAACTTTGTTTCACATAAAAATATTATTAATACATATATATATATAAGTGATTTCCACGTATATAGTCACTCATCACGATATCTCTGGAACAATTAGAGCTAAAGACTTGAAATTTGGTAGGAATATTCTTTTCACCGAGTAGAGGTCAGCTAAGAACGGATTTACCAAAATTCCATCCGCAAGAGTTTTTTCTTATTATGAACAGAACAACGTCTGTCGGGTCAGCTAGTTCTACTTAATGTAACTGAAAGCTCAAATCTTTCAGGCAACCTATACGTAACCTTTGACATAATTGAAATATTGTATTATATATTGTAACGTGCTTTCCTAACATTTTAAACTTTTTTTTCTGTATTTGATTATCAGAAATCACTTTTTCTCACTCAAGAGAAATAACATTTCGACTACTAAGGTGTACTGCGGTCCTCCGCTTCGCCTCATGCTTACGATCTGGAGCCTCGTAGCAATCTGATATAACAGTACCTTCATAGTATGTGCTGAGCGTAAAAGTGCTTTTCACTTAATTAGCGTTGTAAATACGATTGGCGTTAAAATTATCGAATTAGTGGGAGTAGCAGTAGAATTTCACTACGCCGTAGGTCGTTTTGTGATGTGTGCTACAGATAGGTATACAAACGTGTGTAGCTCGGTCTGTTTACAAAAATCGCCAAAAGAAGTTAACACTTTCAAGCATAAGATGAGCGCCAAATCTGTGTTCAAAATAGTGGGTGGGTGTTTTTTTAATGAAGTTAAGGGACTAGACGAACAGGAAGTTGAGCTGATGGTAATTGATACGCCCTACCCATTACAATGCAGTGCCGCTCAGGATTCTTCAAAAGTCCAAAAATTCTGAGCGGTACTCCAGATGCACTCGTCACCTTGAGAAATAAGATGTTAAGTCTCATTTGCCCAGTAATTTGACTAGCTACAGCGCCCTTCAGACCGAAACACAGTAATGTTTACACATTACTGCTTCACGGCAGAAATAGGCGTCGTTGTGTACCCATTATCTAGCCGGCATCCTGGGCAAACGGGGGCTCCTTGGTAAAACACATAGCTCGCTGGACCAAGTTTTCACTTCAAACATTGTATAACTGTTGTAATAAATTATATTACAGCCTGTACGTTCATCGTGTATGATGTGATAAAAGCAATTAAAGAGAATAAGTTGTAAAATTTGCAGTTCAAGTTTTACAACCTCCATTCTTATCACATAAACTTTAAAATTGATGTTTTTACTTGAAGTCAGCTACCCATTCTACTAACGACTGGATAGCTGTTTGAAATGTGTTTTTAAATCATGTAAGTGCTAATGCTCTTTGGGTTAATTGGATGAAATAGATGTTCAAACTTTGTTCGTTTATAATTACTTTATCTATGACAGTGCTTTAAGAGGTCTTTTGTATAATAAATTTTTTATGTTTTTAAAGTGATAACCCTCACTTTATGACGATACGTCACTCGAACGGTTAGCTTAGTTGGTTAGAGCAATGGCACGGGACGCCAGAGGTCATGGGCTCGAGTCGCGCATCGTTCATAAAATTTTGTTTTTCAAATTTTATTTGTCTATTTTGTATAATTTGCTACGAATAAAAATGATAAGTATCATATAAAAGTGACGTGCAAGGCGTACCGTAATGCGATATATACACGATCATACCGGTCTGCACCCGTCATCCAACTGTCCTTTTAATTATGGAAAAAGAGGACGAAATAGTGAACGGGTCACCTTATGTTAAGTGATTACCACATACTCTTGCAACACTAGAGGGATACAGGAGCGTTGCCGACCTTTTAGAAAGCTGTACGCGCTTCTTTTCGAACCCATGTCGTATCGTCCCGGAAACACCGCACAAGGAAGAATAATTCCAAAGCTTGGTTGTACGTGGAAGAGAGTGGAGGACCGCCACACATCCAGATGGTGGAGAAGATATCCTAACTTCCTATATTGGTTTTAAGATGAAATAATTCATAAAAGTGAATTATAAACACAGCATTTTTTATTATATTTTATCTACACCCATGCTTTAAATCCTCTATTAAAGATTCTGAAACAGTTAGCTTATTGCCAATATTAAAACACCCAATGTCCTAATAACCAATACATCATCCAAACGAGTGTTGTAATGTTGTACTGAATTTTATAACAACACTCCTTTGTTTTTTTTCGATCCCTTCATGCGCAAAGAGTTTCAGCAGACAGCCACGTTCTTATTGCTCGATGCGTGGTATCTGCATGAATTTCAAAAAAAGAACATTTTCGTTTACCAAACCGTCGCGCGCCGGATATTCGAATTCCCGCCATTTTTTTTCGATATTTTATTGTTGTGTTTACCAAAAATGAGCGATTCAAGTTTTGATAGCACACCGCCAGATATTTTAAACGCTGCAACGTAAATTAGTACTAAAATAAATAATTATTACATTCATACATAGTTTATTTGTATATAATCAGTAATGGATGATATTACGTTACTACTAGGACTGGCTGTTTTAATGTTAGCAGTAAGCTAACTGTTTCAGAATCTTTTAGAGGATTCATATTATGGGTGTAGATAAAGTCTTCTATGCAACTGTTGATAATTAGGTATTAAAACACTCATGTGATACCCACATTCGTGTTTTAATACCCCTTATTACACAACAGTTGCATAAATAACTAATAATATATTTATAATTAACTACAAAACTGCTAAAAGATTCCACTCCTTACTACATGTAAGAGTAAACATAAAATGTGCAGTTATATTAAATTATAAGGCTTATTAGTTTTTATATCATAAAGATACTCAGATCTTGTTATGCTTTCACGCTCATGAAATCCGACGTAAATTATTAAAAGTTGAAAACGTCGCAACGTGGGAAACTGGCAACATTTTTAACTTTAAGTTACATTGATGTTGAAATTTCCTTTTTGGTACGTGCTGTGTTTCTAGGAATTTATGGATATATTTTACGTTGGAAATGTGATTAAATGATTTTGATGCTATTATTTATAATTCAATTTGTGTTATTCGATAACGTATTCTTATTTCTTCGATGTTGCAAACCTTTTTTTTTAATTCGCTTATTCAGGGCAGTCTATTGAACATACCATCTAGTCTTTCGTATAAATCCTTTTTTGAGGTTATATATTGAATGTGGCAAGTGCGGATCTAAAGGTATTAGAGATGCTTTGCCACTCTATTAAGTGTCAGGCTCGTTTTCCAGAAGGTGTCTAAGGGGCTCTAAAATGTATAGATTTTTGTATGTCCTTAGAAGACTAAAGATAATGGCTTCTAATAAGTTATCTTAAATGGCGTATCATACATATGTTGCGTCACTACTCAGATACGGTCTTCGCATCTTGTGAAATGGCACAGGAGTACATCAATCATTTGTTGCTCAAAAAATGTATTCGTTGTATACGCAGAGTTGAGCCGACCTATAGAGCACGGAAATACTTCAAGCCGGCCCACATTCTAGCGCTCTACAAAGCGCAGGTCCGGCCACACATGGGGTATTGCTGATCCAGTTGACCGCGTGCAACGCAGAGCAGCTCGAATTGTCGAGGACCCAGTGCTCTGCAAACGGCTGGATCACTTGGCGTTGCGTAGAGACGTCGGTTCATTGTGTGTCTTCAACCGCATTTATCACGGGGAGTGTTCCACCTTCCCACGACTCGCCACAAGTTAAGATATCATCCCCACCATCTGGATGTGTGGCGGTTTTCAAGGAGCTTTCTTCCGCGTACTACAACGCTGTGGAATGAGCTTCCTTGTGCGGTGTTGCCGGGACGATACGACATGGGTACCTTTAAAAAAAGCGCGTACACCTTCCTTAAAGGCCTGGAACGCTCTTGTGATTCCTCTGGTGTTTTAAGAGAATGTGGGCGGCGGTGATCACTTAACACCAGGTGACCCGTACGCTCGTTTGTCCTCCTATTCCATAAAAAAAAACTTACCACAGAAATGATTTACTGGACTCCTGTATAAATGGTTAATCGACAAAATTCTTTATAGTGTTAAGGATTTTTTAAATTTTAAGTAAACTTTTTGTCTGCTTACTTAAATTAGCCGAATAGAAGACACTTCACCAAATATAAGATCCAAAATGTTTACTGTATTCGACGCAATAAATAAATTTCATTTTTCATTTTCAAAAGTAATTCGTAATTAAGCGTATTTTGTTTCCGTCTTTATGATAATATGAACAGAACACACGCGGTAACGATTACGTATTGAGAGCCGTTCCGGAACACGAGACTTACTCTGCTGAGATATTGTCTTCTACCTTGCTATGTCTCACACTTGCAGTCAGTCGATGGTGAGTGACAACCCATTAATAATATCAATGATGTACCAATTTTAACCGACTTCGAAAAGGAGGAGGTTCTCAATTCGATTGGTTTTTTTATGTATGTACACCTATTACGCTGAGATTTATGATCCAACTGTCGTGATTCTTCTTTTGTTTGATGCGAAATGTTTGCCATTTGGTCCCATAAAAATTTGACATAGTTTGGCCCAGTAGTTTTCATTTTCATCGACGAATCATCGACGATCAAGTCATCTCCGATCGGCTTGATTCTCTAGCATTGCGTAGAGATGTGGGTTCTCTCTGCATCTTCTACCGCATTTATCACGGGGAGTGCTCAGAGGAGCTGTTCGGGTTGATTCCAGCGGCCGAATTCCACCATCGGACATTACGTGCAAAGTACCATCCGCATCACGTAGACGTCTGGCATTCCACAACCGCGCGTTTTCTTCGAAATTTCTTGCCTCGCACAGCCACTTTGTGGAATCAACTACCGGCAGCGGTCTTCCCGAACAGATACGACTTAGGGACCTTCAAGAAAAAAGCATACTCCCACCTTAAAGGCCAGCAACGCATTTCTCGACACACCTGTTGTTGCGGATGTCCATGGGCGGTTGCCTCACCTCTCCCCATCCCGTGAGCCTCTTGGCCGTTTGCCCCCTCTCATATAAAAAAAAAAATTAAATATTTATGTTTACGTGGATGATGTTTTTATAGATTGTGTACTGATTTTTAAGGAGTTTTCATTTAGATTGATGATATATTATTATTATTAACGCATTTGCCGATAAGTGGGTCTTAGGTTACCTGTCATTCATAGCTAACAAACGAACAAATAATAGTAATTTATTAATATTAGAGGTATAAGATTTGTATTAGAGGTGTATTAAATTAAATCTTTATTAAGTTATTTTATACTTTTCAGTTTTCGAAGTCGGTTTTTTTAACGTAGTTATTTTTACTTCAAACAATAACAAACTAAGGAAATAAGAACAATACTTACACCATGTTTGTGAACGTTGGTTTATTGCACTGTTAAATTTCATTTTTACACGATAACCAATTCTTTTATATTTACTGTTAAGAGTCTTTTTGTGCATTATCTGTAATCGTTATCAGTGCATGTACACATGTACAATGTACATCGCCCAACAACGACTTACAAACTTGCCTTAACCGAGTAGTAGGCATAACAAGTTTATGTTTGTTGCTGGTGTTAACATTATGGTTATCACAGTTTTTGGATAATTTGCTAAGGTAGATATTATAATAATTCATCATCAAGAATATATTGAGTAGAGAAGGATATATATATTATTAAATGCATGCATATTATGCATTTCCATACGCATGGTACTGTACATGTACTTTACCAGTGGGAGGCTCCTTTGCACAGGAAGCCGACTAGATTATGGGTACCACAACGGCGTCTATTTCTGCCTTGAAGCAGTAATGTGTAAACATTACTGTGTTTCGGCCTGAAGGGCGCCGTAGCTAGTGAAATTACTGGGTAAATGAGACTTTACATCTAATGTCTCAAGGTGACGAGCGCTATTGTAGTGCCGCTCTGAATTGTAGGATATCTCAAGAATCCTGAGTGGCACTGCATTGTAATAGGTAGGGCGTATCAATTACCATCAGCTGAACGTCCTGTTTGTCTCGTCCCTTATATTCATTAAAAAAAAAAACTATTGCAATTTAAATTTTAACTTTAGCTCAAAAATATTAAATATTGATGATTCAGTATTTAATATTTTTAGTATTTATATTATAGAGTCTTTCTGTCTGTCTGTCATTTATTGGCAGGTAGCTGATGTAATGTGGAGTAACTTAGGCTTCGTTTATTTTAGAAAAATAAAGTAATGTTGCAATGTCCAAGAAACGGTCTAACTCTAAAAATAATTTATATGGCAAAACAACGTTTGCCGGGTCAGCTAGTATACCTATATGTGACAAAAATGGTCCCAATTCTGCTGAATTTGTTTGCTGGTGTGAAAACCAACACTGGTCTTCCGTTGGGCCTTTTGGTGAATGAAATGCCAATGAACGTTCACAATGTAGTTACTTTATCAGTATTTTGTTTTTATTCGTTTAGACGATCGCTTCTTTGAACAGGATACCACAGCGGTTTTTCTAAGCAGTAACTGTGGAATTTTATGTTTTGGTTATAAGCGCGCTGTACCTAATGATATTACTGGGCATTACTTACTACTTATGGGACATCTTTTGGGTTAAATCAAGAATTCTGGGTGCCATTGAATTATAACAGGCAGAAGTATCACTCACCATTAGGTGAACTCACCAACAAGTGACACACGGTCGTACATTTAAAGAAGAGGAGTAATACATTTGGGTCAGCTGGCGGCCCATATGCTCTTGTCAAAGAGGAGGAACGAATTGTGAGTTAACGGTTCTAACTATTGCCCTCCCGTCGCTTCAAACTTCAAACATAGTGAGCCTCCTTTATCTGATATTGATCATATAAAGATCATTTATATGATCAATATCATATAAAGATCATTTATATGATCAATATCATATAAATATATATATTTTATCATTTCAGGTAGATGCTCTTGGACGCCACGGGTTATCCTGCCTAAAATCGGCAGGCCGTATCAATCGTCACGCCAGCATTAATGAAGTCATCAGCAGGGCCTTTGCCGCTCTTAATATACCAGCTGTTTTAGAGCTAAATGTATTACCCGCCGCGATGGCAAGCGTCCTGATGGAATGACACTGGTGGCTTGGGCACGGGGAAGGGCGCTGGTGTGGGACGCTACTTGCGTCGACACTCTGGCTCCTTCTCATGTCCAAGTTACGTCAGTTGGTGCTGGCGTTGCTGCTTCGACTGCCGAAGACAGCAAGCGTCGCAAATATGTTGGTCTCAGTGAGTCATACATCTTTGTGCCGTTTGGTGTCGAGACACTTGGCCCGTGGGGCCCAGAGGCGCGGAGAATGTTCAAAATACTATCTTCGCGCCTCAATAAGGCTACTGGAAACCCAAGCGCTGGCAGCTATTTCGGTCAACGGATCAGTCTTGCTATCCAACGCGGTAATGCTGCCAGTATTCTTGGTACGCTTCCACGTAATGATAGTTTTAGTTTTATGTGGTCGCAGTATTGTAAATATAATTGTAAATGTAATTGTCCCAAAGTTATGGGACACTTACATTTAAGTCGGTTCGATTCCCAGACGAGGCAAGTAATTTGTAGAAAATCTTTGAATGCAGAATTACTAACTTTTAAAAATAACATAAAGTCTTCTTTCAGTAAAATTACCTATCTTCGATATTTAAGGTACTTTCCCTTCATGGCCCATAACTTTGGGACATCATGTATACTCCTTCGGGCTGAACGTGCAATTATAATGACAATACGTTGGTAATGTGACGTAGCGGACGGACTTGTTACATGAAAATCTTTTTCTAACGCGATCTTCATTTGTTTTCTTTATGCTTTGAATATTAATACTTCGTCTGGCACGTACAAGTTGCACCCTGGTTATGAATCGCTAACTCTCTGCCCTTGGTGATCAATGTACTAACATATAATTTATATTTATATGTATTGTTAAAATTCCATTTTTTTAAATGAAAATAAGGAGACGAGACTAGCAGGACGTTCAGCTGATGGTAATTGATACGCCTTGCCCATTACAATACAGTGCCGTTGAGGATTCTTGAAAAACCAAAAAAAATCTGAGCGTGACTACAATTGCGCTAACAGGTGCTAAGTCACATTTGCCCAGTAATTTCACTACAGCTATGACGCCCTTCAGACCGAAACATATTCATGCTTACACATTACTGGTTCACGGCAGAAATACCCTTAATCTACCCATAATCTAGCTGGCTTAATTTGCAAAGGAGCTTCCCACTGACGTCTACTAATATACTGTCGATTATGATCCGAGAAATTTGGTTCGATTTAAAGTAGTATCATACCACAGAAAAATCCCCTGAATCTAGTGAAAAAACCTCGGCAAAAACTTGGCTTAAATTGTTTGATTTTTCAATTGGGTTGGTTTTGAGCCCTGATTTTATTTAACGCCACAACTCTGGTGCCGTAGACTAAGAGAAAAATAAAACGAATTAATACAATAATTGCTAACTCAATCATCAATCAAAAAAATATATATAAGAAATTGGAGTTAAATGTGTAAGCTAGTAAGTACATCTAAGATTTATAACTTTGATTGATTCCCTAAGTCGGTTTACTAAATCTTTGCGTCATCATACGAGGCCTGGTCAGATTGGTCATCGACTTTATACTTAGAATTAAACAGCTAATTACCGTGGAAATGGCGCCAGATTTTACGCGCGTGTAATGCCAGGTATGCACCAAAGCGGAGAGGAGAGGAGATAGCCGCGAAACTGTCGGGTTATTTCCACCAAAGCGGAGAGGAGATATTTTGAGATGTGCTTATAACAACGCTTTCGGGTGTGTGAGGCGCGGGGACCAGGCAGCGGGGAACCAGGGGACCAGGGGCAAGCGAGAGTGGGCCGCTCGGCCACCCGCCTACAAGCATCTTCGCTCAAAAGCACAAAATTCTATAGACAAATGAGACATCTATTCTCCTCTCTGCTTGATCCATTTCCACCGAATCTAAGCGGAGAGGAGATGTGGAAATAACGAAATCTGATTGGTTATCAAAATACATCTCCTCTCCTCTCTGGTTTGGTGGATACCATGCCTTAGCCCTGAGAATACGTATAATTAGATACCAAATCAGTAAGTAAGAGTAGATCGTGATGTACATAAACTAATTTATTAATGTGTTACAAGTCCACCGCAGCAGTGACTTGGATACGACTTAAAATAAATGTTATTAGGGTGGTCTAGAATTAGTGAGCTCTGTCAGAAAAATACATTAATTATTTCTATTAGGTACAATGTGCCTATTTAATGTGTACTTTACAGTAAAGTACACATTAAATAGGCACATTTCTAGCGTCAAGCTATCGATCAATAGCATTATATATTAGCGGCCGTTTACAATAACCTATCTATCCTTAGTTTAAATTACTAGAGGTAGACAAATCTATCCTTTTACCCATACTTACATTTCAATAAATTATCTACAGATAGCATTGGACTATAACTAATAATATAACTATTGGACATAAATATGGATAGATAAGAAATTGTCACTAAACGGTGACAGCAATATATACGTAACTAGAGATACGTTCCTGAAAACGGCCGTAGACGAACGGTGATGAGCCCACTACATACTGATAAATTTTATTCTTACTGGCATTTTAACTTCTATTGAGCCTTATACGTGTAATTGTAATCACATTTCTGAGTCTGGATGCTATATTTGCCCGACCACTCGACCCAAAACTGAAGAGTCGATCGTTTCTATGGCCCGTGTTGTTCTCTCTCTTGCCCTCGCTATTCACACAAATTTTAATGATATATACCTCCCTATTGCAATAAATATTTGAAATACAAACTGTGTGACATATCTTTGACGGCCGATTTCATTTCATACAAATTAAAATGAGAATCCGAAATATACAGCTTTTACCGTGGTGTTGTTAGCTTGGTATTATTGTGAATATGACTGAGAACCGTTTCTTATATTATTATTAATATCCGGACGACCGAGCCTTGCTCGGATTTTTAAGAATATACAAAACTTGAACAAAAATAAAACTTTTCGAACCGGGGTCTTCTGCTTTCCGGATCACCCAATGTCCCATCTGAGCTATAATAGTCTTGTATATAGTGGCGAAATTTACCTTTGTATTCTAATGTTATTGTAGCTGTTTCTCATTCAAACATGGATAAAACCATTTTTTTTAATTGAAACCTAGCTAGATCGATTTATCACCCCCGAAATCCCCTTCATACTTAATTTTATGAAAATCGTTGGAGCCGTTTCCGAGATTCAGATTATATATATATATAAATATATACAAGAATTGCTCGTTTAAAGATATAAGATATTCAATATTCTGAAGTGCAGACTCGAGATCGATTGACGAATAAGATACATAATACATAGCTTTAATGGTAAAAGTATACGCTTTTATAATAAAGTCCCAGCCACTGTTCAGGCATTGTTTATAAATAAATTTAAATATTTTATTAAAAAATGGCTCTGTCGTAAATCCTACTACTTCACACCTGAATATCTAAATCGGACCGCCTGGGACTAGATTATGATTATGTATTTTATAGCAATAGCAATGACAGTACAATATGAATATTTTTATTGAAAAGAGCACCAAAAAAAAGAATGCTGGGAGAGTTTCTCGCGCCGCTTCTTCTTTCTCAGAGCGCCATCTGTTTCCGAAGCGGTAGTAGTATCTAGTATATTAAAAATGGCATAAAAAAATGAAAATTCTAAAGGAATCAATTTTGAGGAAATAAATGCCTTTTACGCTTTTTATGCCTTTTAAAAATAATTACAATTGGAAGTAGATCCTGAAAAACGCTCGAAGCCACAAACATTACATTTTAAGGAATTCGTGTTTCATCATTATCATCATCATGAGCCAGAAGACGTCCACTGCTGGACAAAGGTCTCCCCCAAAGATTTCCACGACGATCGGCCCTGCGCTGCCCTCATCCAACGTACTCCGGTGATCTTGACCAGATCGTCGGTCCATCTTGTCCATCATCCATCAGTGACAGTATGGCTGCCATTTTTGGTCAGTCCGTTAATATAAATCACGTGGTTGGTTTTGTGTTCTTAACTCAATTTCGACATGATTGCGGTTTGGAACGTTTTCCTCGAATTACGTCCAATTATTGATCGGATTTTGAATGGATTTTGAACTCTCCAGTAATGCTCCAATACTCTCGCATTTATATTATTGAAATGAAACTTCCTTATCGACGTATGAGAGAAATTTTATATAAATGTCGTCACAATTTTTGGTTACGCGACATTAATTTTATATCAAAGTTCAGTATAGTGACGTAAATAATAATATATTAGTTTGTGACACGGACCAGTAAAAAAAGAAGGACTCCATATCACCTTACATAACAGTGAAGCAACAAAACAAGCCGGTAAACGTGTAAATACATAGCCCCACGCACACACTTACACTAGTACAAGCCGATCGGCCGCCGTTATGAGATTTACCATCGTCTGTGACAGTACAATTTGTGTCGCAATAAAATATTTTGAAAATGCCGTCGTGCGTTGTGAAAATGTGTAAAAACAATACTATAAAAGAATTTGTGGATGTATGATTATTAAAGGGAGAAAAAATTGTGTAACTGGTATCCCCCGTAACCGCACACACACTAGCATAAAGGTGCTTCACTTGCTAATATCACGGCACGGAGTCCTTCTTTTTTTACTAGTCCGTGGTTTGTAAGCGATAATTAAGTAAAAGCGAGAGTTATTATATGTTGTTGATAAATCTAATACGTGAGTGTGATATTAATATATATTTGAGGTACATATGTCTACTGTGTTTGAGGTACATATGTCTACTGTGTTTGAGGTTAATCTCACTTTTTCTTAAGCTTTATCTACCCAATTTCTATGAAATTGTAAAAAGTAGAAAAATGATATGTCGTAAAGCAGTGGGAGGGTTTCACCAGTGGGAGGCTCCTTTGCACAGTAAGCCGGCTAGATTATGGGTACCACAACGGCGCCTATTTCTACCATGAAGCAGTAATGTGTAAACATTACTGTGTTTCGGTCTGAAGGGCGCCGTAACTAGTGAAATTACTGGGCAAATGAGACTTAACATCTTATGTCTCAAGGTGACGAGCGCAATTATAGTGCCGCACAGAATTTTTGGGATTTTCAAGAATCGTGAGCTGCATTGCATTGTAATGGGTAAGGCGTAACGATATCCATCAGCTGAGCGTCCTGCTCGTCTCGTCCCTAATTTTCGTAAAAAAAAGCAGTTTCACTGCTTAACTGTGCACTCTGGTACACAGACATATTTTTTTGCGAATTTCCATACTTAATTCACATCGATATTTAGCAGTAATATTACAGTACAGTATCAACAGTAAGTAATAACTGTGCGTGTTTTATTTATTAGTATTACATACAACTTTTACACTCGTCCTCTACATACATATTATAAACTCAAAAATATAAATACTATATACGAGCGATGTAGGAGACATATGTTTTGATTGACGATCTGTATAGCCGAGTGGTTAGTGATCCTACCTACTAAGCTAGAGGTCCCGGGTTCGAATCCCGGTAGGTGCAAGCATTTATATGATGAATAAGATGGAGCAAAATGGCGTTAGAGGACCAGCTCTTAACTGGATGAGTCTTACTTAAAAGACCGTAAGCAATGTGTGGAGATCAATTCTATCGACGAAAAGGCTACCATAATTGCCCAACAATCAAACTTTAAATTAAATAGATTTGGTGTTCCGCAAGGAAGCGTCCTTGGACCATTATTATTTTTAATTTATATTAATGACCTGCCTAGTGTGACAAAAAATGACTGTTATTTATTCGCCGATGACATATCAATAATTATGACATGTAATAATAATAATGAGATTGATATTTATGAAAGTGAAATTAATAATGAAATTTATACAGTGGCAAATTTTAAGTAACCGCTCTAATAACTATAGCCTTAAGATATATTATACAAATACCCAAATAGAAGAAGCTCTGCATGTTAAATTTTTAGGAGTGCTTCTAGATAAAAATCTAAAATGGAAAGAGCATGTAGACATGGTATGCCTAAAAATCGATAGATATGTTTATGTGTTATATAGATTGCGTAAAACGGCTTTACCAAGTACAGTCCTGGCAGCTTATCATGGTTATGTCGCATCAGTACTTCGATATGGACTCATCTTGTGGGGAAACTCTAGCGAGGCTAATAGGGCTTTCATAGCCCAAAAGAGATGCTTAAGAGCTATGACAGGAGCTTTTTACTTAGATTCGTGTGAACCTGTTTAAAGAATTACGTATTCTTCCATTTCCCTGTATGTATATATACGAAATATGTATCTTTGTCAAACAACATGACCATTTATTTACAAAAGCAAGAAACGGTGACAGACTGGTGATTGCACACAAATTTCATAATGCATCCTACGGAAAATGTAGCTATGTCATGTGTATAAAAATATTTAATAAACTCCCTCCAAGCTTACGCGTATTACCCGTCCAAAGATTTAAAAAGGATCTTTTTACATGGCTTATAGATAAATGTTTTTATTCCATAAATGAAATGTTGACACATTAGGTTAAATTAAAGTAACTTTAAAATATATATTAATTCTAGTCTTTAAATAATGACATTTAAAAATAATAATTATAATTTAAATTAACCTAAGTGCTTAAAATATAGAGTTTGTTAATCAATTATAATAATAACTAGAATTTTGTTAATAATAATTTTCCATGCCAGATATGGCCGATAACATTGATACATTAAAACTATTTACACCCATTGTTACATGTTTTCTAGCAAAATAAAGGATTTATTTATTTATTTTCTTTATTTATTTATGGATGTTTGTTTCCGAGTCATGGATATTTAAATGTATTTATGTATATTTAAGTAAGTATATTGTATTAAATATATCATTGTCTTGTAACCCATAAAACAGGCTATAGATGCTTAACTTGGGGCAAGATAATTTGTGTAAAAAGTGTGTCAATATTATATGTGTCACCTACATCGCTCATAAAGTTTGTAATTAGGTTAAATAAGTAGTTAAATAAACATTAAAGAGTGAATCCAAGTTAACTGTATATTATGGGGCGATGTCTAGTCCAGTCACAGTGAAACTTGATTTTTCAAACAACTCTAGAAAGTAGGTCGGCTCCTAGACATTTTCGTTTCTTTTTCCTCTTAAACAAAACCTTTCATGTCATACGGCTTTTAATTTTGAAGCATATTTTTAAGTGATTCGACATTACTTTGTTTTGTACGTGCAATATAATTATGAATATATCAACAAATAGAAAGATACATTTATATATATATCTTATATAGATTTCCACGTATATAGTCACTCATCACGATATCTGTGGAACCATTAGAGCTAAAGACTTGAAATTTGGTAGGAATATTCTTTTCACCGAGTAGAGGTCAGCTAAGAACGGATTTTCCAAAATTCCATCCGCAAGAGTTTTTTTTTATTATGAACAGAACAACGTCTGTCGGGTCAGCTAGTGTTAACTATAGATTTGTGGATAGCACATTTTCTTTTAAATATTGTTTAGAAACGGCACTTAAAAATGAGAATTTATATTCAAACTGACTTTTTTTATGAAAATAAGGCACAAGACGAGCAGGACTTTCAGCTAATGGTAGTTGATACGCCCTCTCCATTACAATGCAGTGCCTCTCAGGATTCTTGAAAATCCCCAAAACTTCTGATTGCCACTACAACTGCGCTCGTCACCTTGAGACATAAGATGTGAAGTCTCATTTGCCCAGTAATTTCACAAGCTACGGCGCCTTTCAGACCGAAACACAGTAGCTTACATCGTTCCTACAGTTTGTAATTAGGTTAAATAAGTAGTTAAATAAACATTAAAGAGTGAATCCACGTTAACTGTATATTATGGGGCGATGTCTAGTCCAGTCACAGTGAAACTTGATTTTTCAAACAACTCTAGAAAGTAGGTCGGCTCCTAGACATTTTCGTTTCTTTTTCCTCTTAAACAAAACCTTTCATGTCATACGGCTTTTAATTTTGAAGCATATTTTTAAGTGATTCGACATTACTTTGTTTTGTACGTGCAATATAATTATGAATATTCCAACTAATAGAAAGATGCATCTTAAATATTTTGTAATTGTGGATAGCACATTTTCTTTAAAACATTGTTTAGAACGGGTACTTAAAAAATGAGAATTTATGTTCAAAGTAACTTACAAAACCTATAAGGCACCCTCGGGAACAATAAAAAATATCACACGAGATGTACTCCGGACAATATGTTTGAATAATATTATGATGAGAGTTCAGTAATAAAGGTGAAGCTTAGATTTTGGATTGGTCTCCGCTGCGCTCCAACTAGATACCGCACTATCTAATAACAACGGCTTTTTTATAATGGTAACTATTAGATGCTTGCTAGCGTGGCAACTTGACACTCAATGGCATCTTTCAAATTTTGTAACATACGCTTCGTGCTATTTTACATTGAAATTAATAAAATACAAAATACTTACTGATGATAATGTGATCCCAGTGTCTTTCTTATTTCTTGTAGTATTATTTTTAAAAAGTTTTACTACGCAACCCGGAATTTTAGTTTCATATATTAGCAAAGTTTAACAAAACATCTGTCAAACATTGTTCGAGACTGGCTCGAGTACGCCCACATGTGCACAGTATTAGTTGTCGTACATTGCGACTACGCCTACGGTATCTAGTTGGAGTGTACCGGAGACCAATTCTAAATCTACATATAGACGAATAAACATTTGGCAGATTAGTAAATGAAATTATTTATGAATTGTTTTAAATTTTATTATACAAAAGTAAGTTTAACAGTTTTTTTATACTGGCTCGAGTACGCGCACTTGGGCGTAGTATTAGTTGACGCACTTTACGACTATGCTTGCGGAATCTAGTTGGAGCGCAGCGGAGACCTATCTTTAATTTAAGGGTGTGAAATATAATAAACAAACAAATCGCATTATAATTGTAAAAATAAACTTTAAACAGGTTTTATGACTTACTTTTGAATATATAAGAAAAATCTATTTTGGTTATTTTTAGGCAAATATCGCTCACGGCGGAGAGTAAATTCTCGGATAGTATTAAACTTTATACGAAGAGGAACTGTTGAAAGCTAGAATTTATATTCACCTGCCATAAGCCTAAAGTAAGAATCCTAAGAAAAAAAAATGCAAAGATACAATCATGAAATATAATTGGCCTTAGAAGCAGTAGGTGCCACTACCGTTCTACTAGTGGGAGGCTCCTTTGCACAGGATACCGGCTAGATTATGGTACCACAACGGCGCCTATTTCTGCCGTGAAGCAGTTATGTGTAAGCATTACTGTGTTTCGGTCTGAAGGGCGCCGTAGCTTGTGAAATTACTGGGCAAATGAGACTTAACATCTTATGTCTCAAGGTGTCTTTTTGGGGTTTTTCAAGAATCCTGAGCATTGAAATTGGCAGGGCACATCAGTTGCCATCATCAGTTGGACGTCCTGATCGGCTCGTTCCTTATTTTCATAAAAAAAAAGGTTCCGTACAACTTGAAATGCCCGAAGTAACAAAATTCAAACTCACGAAAATAGAAAATTGTTATTCAAATACTTTTTTTTTAATTTAACTAACTAATTAAAATCCTTTCACTCCTGGCGAAGCCATCGAGGTATTTGAAATTTCATCCCTCACTTTAACTGTAGGGTGGAATGTATTCATAAAAGTTTTCAATGATATTATACTAATGAAAAAGAGAACCATTAAAAACAAAATAGAAGTGGGTTGAGAATTAGCAGGAGTATTTTGCTTTTGTCAAGTAAATGTTGCTATATTAAATACTAGCGAAAATGTCGATTTTCACATCTCTAACTTCAAAAACATAGGACTTTCATAGAACCTTGTCCCCCCCCCCTTTCACCCCCTTAGGGGAAGTGTTTCTCAAATCCGTTTCTTAGCTGACACCTACGTCCTAGAAAGAACCTACCTTCCAAATTCCAATCTTGTAGGCTTTTTAGTTTCTGAGATTTAGTGATGAGTCAATCATCGGTGAGATCTCTTATGTATATATATATATATAATGATTTAAAAAATAATTACAACCTACATAGGTACCTTAGATCATTTATACGTCTAAATAGACTGTGACAGCTGTGAAAACGTCGAAAAAAATTGAGTTTAGAACTAACCTCTATAAAGACCAATTCACGCACAGTAACACAAAGTGTCATACAAATCGCGAGTGTAAGACGTAGCTTGTGAAGCACACTAGACTAATATTTCTGGTCTGCTTTTATCTGTTGTTTAACAGCAAGAGACTCTATCTAGACGTATTAATTATCTAAGATAAGTACTTATGTGGCCGAGTCTAAAAATATTGTTCATTGTTTGTTTGTCGATTTGTCTGTTGACTGATTTGAATGAGGTTTTCACTGATTTGTGACCCTTCATGGCGTTTACTAAGTGTTGTTATAATATGGCATATTATGTTATGGTATCCACTCCAAATGGCAAATAAATATATTTTAATTCTTCTCTAATCTTCATTAATAGGATTGTATTAGTTTATTAGTAGCTTTAGGCGTATAATAATAAAAACTACAAAACTTAAGTTATAACTTACAAAGATATATGATATCGGACCAAAAACAGTTTCATAAAGTAAAGCCAACAATAGTTCATATTGCTGACAATGTAGAACTGTTATCAGATCTTACAGAAGGCTCTGTGAGGCTCGACCGCCCTAACTGAACAATCTCTCACCATAGCGTACAGCGTGTTATGTGAATCTCTACAAATCCTAAATGTTAGTAAAAATAATTGGCTTGACCGTTTCGTAAGAGTGGAAGAAGTATGTTCTCGCCTTGGCGTTATTTTAACGGGTGCTGCTTGTGGTGTCAGGTCAACCATTTATAGTTAATCAATCATTGTATGTGTTGGATACAGTTACTAATTATGACAGTAATCACGACCATCATGTTCACGAAGCATCCTAACACAAACGATGAATTCAAGCTCTAAAGGTTGATGCATCCAATATACAATAATTTATATTTATACAGTTAATTCTCTATAACTTTTTATGAAATAATTTATATTATTTAAACTCGACTCATAAGAATGCAGCACCTTATAAATTAATTTGTTATGTATATTACAGACATTGTAAAATACTCTAAGTATTGAGAAGAGTGGCAGTTGAGTTTCATGTATGTTCTTCTCACGAGCTCAACTTTTAACGAACATAATATGGTAAGATTTGTAATTTAAAAGAAATACTTATAGTGAAGATTCAAAAGCGTTTAGTTTAAGCCAAATTGTATAAGGATTATTTGACTTTGACTTTAAATTAAAAAGTTTTTGGTGGGTTATTACTATTGCGACCTTTGTTTAACGTTCAGTTTTTCTAAACAATATGTTCCTCCCTCACTTCTAGGATTAATACACAAATAAAATTTTATGAACGATGCGGGATTCGAACCCACGACCTCCGGCGTTCCGTGCCGCAATCTGAGGGTTGAACAAAACAAACAGAATTTTGTAACGAGGCGGTACTCGAACGATTAGAGCACCGGCACGGAACGCCAGAGGTCGTGGGTTCGAATCCCGCATCGTTCATAAAATTTTGTTTTTCAAATTTTATTTGTGTTCAGTTTTACGTTTATTGCAATTGATTATACATAAAAGTTAAATTAATGGAAATAATATGCCAAAATCTAGAAAGCTCGTTTACAATAAATATTTGATTTGGCTTTGACACACGGAAAACGGCCGTCGGGCGGAGTCGCGCCAGTTTCCTCCAGGTCTGAAGCTGAAGGCAGAGACGAAAGGGGCGCGGGGCCGTTGACCTACTCCCCACACGTCTGTGAAATCCTTGTCATCCAATTGTAAACCTTAACATTCAATCTCAGAGTATATTTTCCGTTTACTAAATCCCTGAAGGTTTATTGGAAAAATTTGTTCTCTAGTCTAATTGTACATTCGAGATACGCTCGTGGGCTGAGTGAGAATTATACTGTTCTCGTAAAGCACAATAGATTTGCAGCGAGATTTTATTTGCTTACAGTTGAATGTATTATTATTGCGTAGGTAAGAAAACAATGGTCTCTTAACATTACATTTCTAAGTCCGCTGACAATGTAATACTTGTGTAAAACTATAAACAGGTGCTATAATTTATATTATGGAGGAACAAATAGAGTCGTTACTGCGGTTGTAGGTAACGATATCGCGGTTAGATGTTTGCCATGATTTTGACCCACTTTAAACGGCGAGATTTCGTTCAAACTTCGTAGATTTATCAGGGATCGATCACAATACATTAATTTGATAAAATTATTCCATTTCTCAATTTGCAATATAAGCTTTTTTAATTTATATAATTTTCATCTATCGTCTATACGGCAGGATTTATAATATGTTAATTTGAAATTACTTTTCTATTTTTTTAAGTTCGGTTTTCTATAAAAAGCGTGTTATTTTGTCTTTTTTTTACTACTATTTATTACTCTTTTATTTACATTTTTTTGACTTACGCAAGGCATTTAGTAATTGACGTTTGAGTGTTTCTGTTGCATCACTTTGCATAAGATATTGTTATTGAAATTATTTGTAAATTTAATTGAAAATAAGAACTTGTATTACCATTCTGTTTTGACAAGAGCAAAATTAAAGTTTCTTGCTCGTTCTTCTGTAAGGAAATCTGCCTTTCGAATAAGCTGTAGGAAAAAATAACACATTTCAAGTGTAATGCAATTTAACTACGAGATAAAATAATTTTTATTTGATTTGATTTCTTTACTAGATACGTAAAGGCATAAAAAAGCAGGCATTTATTTTCTCAAAATTGATTCCTTTAGTATTCTTTTTTGATGTCATTTCTAATTACTACTAGATACTACTACCGCTTCGGAAACAAATGGCACTCTGAGAGAGAAGAAGCGGCGCAAGAAACTCTCCCAGCATTCTTTTTTGTTGCTTTTCAATAAAAATATACAATATTGTACAGTCAAAAGAACTGCGCGATTTAAACAATTTACAACCGTTTGCCATTTACATCGACTATCTGAACTCTTTCGCTTAAATATGATTTTAACAGATTGAGGGCTCAATTTTTCACTCCATAATGTTTTAGTTTTAGGAGTAAAGTTTCATGGTGGACGCAGTCAAATGCTTTTGACAAATCACAAAAAATGCCCAATGCATCCTGTGACTCTTCCCAGGCGTCAAAGATGTGCTCAATGAGTTTAGTACCCGCATTAATTGTTGATAAGCCCCTAGTGAAACCAAACTGATTTTTGTTCATTAATTTACAAAAATGCATATGTAGCTGTTGAAGCAAAAGTTTTTCAAAAATTTTACTAAAAACACTGAAATAGGTCTGAAATTAGCAGGGTCAAAAGAACTGCCCGATTTAAACAAACCTATAACTTTGCTGTATTTCATGAGGTCAGGGAACACACCCTCATCTATGCATTCATTAAATATTATTGCTAATTCAGGTGCTATAATGTCAAGTATGAAATGAAATGAAATTTATTTGCAGGAAACATTGTACTTAAGGTGTTAACAATATAATGGATAATCCAATATGTTTCGTCAATTGACATGCAAAATATGTTACAAAATTGTCTAAACACTAATCGTACTGTTATATTGAAACATGTCGGATTTCACAATGATATCAATAATATTTATAAAATGAAATTTTAATACTTATATAATATTATAATATGAGACGTAAATAACTTAATAATTCATTTAGTACCTATGTATAATATTAACAAATTCAATGTCATAAAAGTATATTAATTTACATATATTATTATCAAATAGACTAATTCATTATGACTAATTCATTATGACTAATTCATTATGTATTTTACAATATTAGTAGAATGGCCCCATAGGTCTTTTGTATTTTTTAGGTTAATAAATTTAAAGATTTTTATTATATCGCTACCTGTAACATACTTAAATTTCAAATCAGTGGAAGATACTGGTACGTGTAATTTAAGCATATCATGTGCTGCTTTTGGTGATACTGCGTGTGATTCTGCTTATACTTTCCAACCATCATTTCTCATCTAGCACGACTGCATCTGAAGTACGGGTAGCTGTGCATAATGTCTCTTTTTAATACTTATCGATGTGAAAACTTAATTGGGCACTTTTTGAAATACGGAAACAGCACTAAGCTCGCATGATACCGTAAACCTAGATTATTTTTTAATATGATGAAAATTAATAAGCCTAATATATTAATTAATAATATTATTTATGATCGCAAGAGTACATGCAGGCACGAGACCTTGCCGACATAAAATACATAATAGCTTTAAGGGTAAATGTATACACTTTTATAATAATGTCCCAGCCACTGTTCAGGCATTATCTATAAATAAATTTAAATGTTTTATAATAAAAATGGCTTTGTCATAAATCCTATTATTCCACAGCACATCTCTCTCAGAGCGTCATTTGTTTCCGAAGCGGTAGTAGTATCTAGTATATTAGAAATTACATCAAAAAGAATTCTAAAGGAATCAATTTTGAGAAAATAATAAGCCTTTTATGTCTCTATGCATTTTAGTGACTAAGGACACACAAAGGTAAACGATTATTTAATTTTAACATTTTAAATTTCATTTCAATAAAAACCCCCGATTGTATGAACTCTTTCTGTATAATTCACCATTTGTTATCATCGATCCGAAGGGTGTCACCCGCTAAACAATATTTAAGAAAACCGTAATTAAATCGGCCCACTGGCTTAACTAATGATGTCAAAAACAGCCATAGCAGATAAAGGCTAAAAGTTTTCACTCCCTCTTTTATGCAACGGGTTTCGGCGTCTAAGAAATTACCCATTAAAGCTAATGTTTTATTTATGAAATAATTACGGTCGATTATGTGAATAAATATTGCAATTACTAACACAAATTTCAACAATTTTATTACTTGATAACGTTTTGTAATGACGATCTCTTTTAGTCGCATTAATAACTCGTATTAATCAGTTTATTTCTACGAAATTAGGTGTTTTCGTTTTCTCAAACCTTTAATTTGCAATTCAAAGAACTATATAGGTGCTATTATTTAATAAGTACTAAAAAGGGCATAATATATAATATTATATTAAATTAGTATTAATATATCATTATAGGTTTCGAAACGCACCGCATATGGATCGAGTAAGAGAGATAGACTTATGCAACTGTAGCGTCATCTCTTTCTCACACCGCGGACCGCAGACAAATTTCTTTCATTCCTTCCATGAGCGATTCAAACACCATTCAGTTATAGGCACTTCATGGTACGAATCTTAGCGATTCAGTTTCGAAATTGAAACGCTTATTAAAAGTTGATGGTAGGCCTCCTGAACTGATTTGTCATTTAGGTTAAACGCTGCGTTTTTTGAGTGACCGAAACATATTTTGCGAAGACGTGCAGTAGAAGTTGGATCACGTGTATGTGAGTCAGGATGGTCAACCGCTGAACTGAAGAAGGTTAGGTTTTTAACATGGAAAATAGAGCAGCAATCTTATCCACATCGAGAGGCCATTATTAAACCGGATTTAATTCAGTAAACAGTCAAAAATATGAAATCTAGGTCCCCACACGCAGAGCATTTTAACTCTGTATAATTGAACAATTGTTTAGCTTCTCACTAGGAATACTTCATACGTTTCATCCAAGTTACTGATCTATATAGTAACAGATATATCTCCCGCGGTGGACAAAGGTAGAACCTTGTCATACTCACTCGGTTATTTGCAACGGGTACTAGACCTGACGTCACTGTCACGTGACTAAGATGGCGGCTTGTCCCTCTTTCGTCTTTTTTTTATGACAATAAGGGATGAGACGAGCAGGACATTCAGCTGATGTTAATTGATACGCCCTGCTCATTACAATGCAGTGCCGCTCAGGATTCTTCAAAAACCCAAAAACTCTGAGCGGCACTACAATTGCGCTGGTCTCATTGAGACATAAGATGTTAAGTATCATTTGCACAGTAATTTCACTGGCTACGGCGCCCTTCTGACGGAAACACAGTAACGTTTATACTTTACTGCACTGCTTAATGGCAGAAATGGGCGCCGTTGTGGTACCCATAATCTAGCCGGCATCCTGTGCAAAGGTGCCTCCCACTGGTGATTTATCTAGTAACAAATATATCTCCCGCGGTCAACACAGGTAGAACCTTGTCATTCTCACTCGTTTATTTGCAACCGATAATAGACCTGACGTCACTGTCACGTCACTAAGATGGCGGCTTGTCCTTCTTTAGTACGCGGTTATTATAGCAATTTATATTAACAGATCTGTGACGAGACCTACCCCTTAAGAAATTAACACTTCAATAATCGCACCTTTAAGTGGACTGTATTATGTTGTGTCATTAGTGACAGCTGCATTGTAGGTAATGGGGTTTATAGAGGTCTTTGTCACTCACAGAATCATTTAATACGACAGCACGAGTTACCAGGGTTACATAGATTACAATAACTGTCATGCAGCTCGTGGCATGTGCCAACAAACTAAGGCACGAACTAGAAATAAGATTGTTGTTCACTCTGCCTGGAAGCATTATTTCATATTATTACTAGCCGACCCAGCAAACGTTGTATTGCCTATATTAAAATCGCGATACAAAAGTAACTGTTGATCGTAGATGGGTGAAAATTTGAAGTTGTATGTATTTTTTAATGCTGACTCATAATCAAACAAATTTAATAAAAAGGGGGATGAAAAATAGGTGTTGTCCGATTCTCAGACCTACCCAATATTCACTCAAAATTTCATGAGAATCGGTTAATCCGTTTCGGAGGAGTTAAAAGCTTAACACCATGACACGAGAATTTTATATATTATAAGTCAATACAATGTGTCACAGTCTATTATTAAAACCATGTTCTTTTTTTTTGAACAAAATTCATTTAAAGTAAAGATTAAACATTTATAATTATAACTGATGTTAATTGGACTCATCTGCCAATAAAAAGTGTGTGTGTGCTTATCTAAGCACTCAAGAGGTTTATACTTCTTTGGCAAGCAAAAATCCTTAAAAAAATTATTTATTCCTCGTGCTATTCTATGTTTGTAGAAAGAACAATATTGTAAAATCTTGCTTTGGGCTTGAACCCTTTGCCTATCCTAATAATTGACGAAGAAACAAAAAAAAAAACGAATGTCGCAAACGTCAGAAAATTTTAGGAACCAACTTCACCCTGTAACTTTTGTGTTACAGTGATGCGCGAGCATCTTCAAACTTTACTCTCATCTTTTGCATAACGCGCCTAAAGAAGTATATCTAACTTCAAAAATCACATTACTCATATTTAGGCCAATTCAAATAGCTTGTTCTTTTAGCCAAAATAAAAAGATACTTCTTCTTACCTCATGGTCTCACAATTATTTAAAAAAAAGCTTTCACGCAACGCCCTACATTTGCCAACCATATATGATTATTCAAATTCATAATTTAAAAAAAAACATGGTAATAAACCGATAGTAAAAGAAAAATAGACTATTGTATTTCTTGACATGACAATAATTTGTATTGTTCTACTCATTAGTCAATTGTGTGCATTCATGCATGAGCTGGCATAGGTTGGATGAGGGCAGCGCTAAACCGAACGTCGTGGAGATCTATGGGGTAGGCCTATGTCCAGCAGTGGACGTCTTCCGGCTGATGATGATGATTATAGAATTAAGAAGGTTAAACATTCGTAACACATCCCGATCTAAGTCATGAGATAACGACGTAGCGTAGCATGATACGATATGTCCCCAATCACTTAACAATAGATTGTCAGCACAGCGCGCCTTCGTCTGCCGCTAAGGAGACCCTCGTCCTAACTGCCTAACTGTCCTAATTACCAGTGGGAGGCTACATTATGAGTAACTAATTCGCCTATATGTGCCGTAAAGCAGTAATGTGAAAACTTTAACTGTGTTTCGGGCGCCGTAGCTAGTGAAATTCCTGGGCAAATGAGACTTAACATCTCATGTCTCAAGGTGACAAGCGCAATTGTAGTGCCACTCAGAATTTTTCAAGAATCCTGAGCGGCACTGCATTGTAATGGGTAGGGCTTATCAATTACCATCAGCAGAACGTCCTGCTGGTCTCGTCTCTTATTTTCATACGAAAAAAACTGCAAATATGATTAGTATTTGTCTCTGATAGCGCCGCGTTACTTCTGCGCTCCTGAGACCAAGACCTCGTCTCGAGGTGAAGAAGGTCATCGCGGCACCGCTCAGATGTCTCTTGGTTCTTCAACGTTCAGTATGAACGAACACTAAGTATCATTATTCATCAAGTCTCACTCGTTTTCTTTGCTTCTTTCATAAACAAACTGAAGTCATAAGTCAAATCTTCACGGGTTCGTAATTTTTTTGCATTGTGAAGAAATATATTAGGGATTTTTTTTATAAGAAATTATTTATATCACTGTACAAATATAATTAAATTTTTATACAGTGCCCTTTCTTACACGAAAAAGAATAAATATCTGAATGATTCATACAAATTTATAAAAATACTAAAAACATAAAATTTAAGCAATTTCAACTTCTACATTACACACGAATTGAAATCCATAATAACATCATTATTTATTAAAACGTATGGCTGTAAGAAAACAATAAAATAAGAAAGATTAGTGTAGCCCTATATTATATATCTGAAGGTGCCGCGTGGAGGGTTCAGTACTTTTTCCCCATAAAAAAAGTTGCTTAGGTTCCCTAAGAAATTGTCACTTCGAAAAAAATCGAAACCAAGACTATTAGGCTCTATTTTAGACTGCATCACTATTTTATCTATACTAGATATAAATAAAATTAGAGTGTCTGTTTGAAAAATTGAAATAACTGTATTTTACTACATGTATATGAATATATATACACAAAAATAATTTTTTTTACAATTTTTGTTTTACTGTCTGTCTGTTCTGGCTAATCTCTAAAATGGCTGAACCGATTTTGATGGGACTTTTACTGGCAGGTTACTGATGTAATAAGGAGTAACTTAGGCTACGTTTATTTTAGAATAAAATCATTTATTTAAGAATAATAACGTAATGTAGCATCGCCCAAGAAACGGCTTAAATCTAAAAATAATTTATATGGCAAAACAACGTTTGCCGGGTCAGCTAGTACAAAAATAAATAAATACTGTGACAGTAGTGCTACGGACACACATCTCACATAGTATAGTTTAACTGTTAATAAATATATCAAGCTGCCCCGCTTATCGACTTCAAGCACTCGCTTTAATTAAAAAATATAAAACGACAAGTTCGCTCTTCATATCGTTACAATGGCATCATCCAATTTTAATGTATGATTGGAATCAAGTTGTATGGAATTTTCTTTTAAATAAAATACTTATTAACAGTTTTTAAGTGCGTGTAATTACTGAAATTTAATGTACATACATTGTAGGAAAATTAATTTCATTGAGTCTACGATTTAAATTGTTTACTTTACAAAGAAACGCATGTTCTTTGTGAAGTAAATAATGGCTTTCAAATCTTTTAATGTCCGTTTTCAATAACGTTTCTCTAGTTACGGATATATTACTATCACCGTTTAATGACAAGATCTTATCTATCCATAGCTATGCCCAATATAGTTATATTATTAGTTTTAGTCCAATGCTATCTGTCGATAGATTATTGAAATGTAAGTAAGCGTAAAAGAACAGATTTATGTACGTCTAGTAAGTAAAAATAAGGGTAGATTGGTTATTGAAATCGGCCGTAAATAACTTTGGAGTGAAACGCGTGTAATTGTAATTGTGTTTTTACATGAGATTTTGCGTAAAATTAATATTTTTATTATTATTTTAGCTAGCCCGACCTTTGCAGATCACGTTTTCGGGGGGACTGCAGTTGAAATAAGTCAAGATAGTATTTTATCATAGTTGTCATTATAAAGTTTAGCGCCATTTATTGCCTCAGGGGTGGTATTTGCTATTGACAGAGAATTACGCAAAATCTCATGTAAAAACACTGTTACAATTACACGCGTTTTAAACCTATATACAAAGAAAATACTATGCGTAATCGTGTTAAAAATAAATTAAAATACTTTTAAAGCATTACTATGCGTGATATAACTATAGTATTACATTATAAATTGTTAAACATTAACATTACCTTAACTCAATTGTTCGTTGCCTTTCAGAAAAAGAGGCACTTTTTACCTAATATAAATCGATGTTAATACTAATTATTTATTACTAGTGAAGCAGTAATGTGTATTAAGTAAGTAAGTTAGTAAGCATTACTGTGTTTCGGTCTGATGGGCGCCATAGCTAGTGAAATTACTGGGCAAATGAGACTTAACATCTCATGTCTCAAGGTTACGAGCGAAGTTGTAGTGCCATTCATTCATATTTGGGGATTTTCAAGGATCCTGAGCCGCACTACATTGTAATGGGCAGGGCGTATCAATTACCATCAGCTAAACGCCCTGCTCGTCTCGTCCCTTATATATATATATAACTAGTGGACCCGACAGACGTTGTCCATCAAATCGGTCCAGCCGTTAGGAGGACTTCACTAACAAACACATGAGCAGGAGAATTATATTATATGGACGGAATTGAAAATATTAACCAAACTCAAATACACTGGAACACATAAAAAAATCATCAATATCTCTCCAGGCGTTTTGGAGGTAGTTCAAATGCGAATCTAAACCATTCTCGAATCCACTTGAAGACACACCAATCTCAAATTCACTGGAACACACAAAAAATCATCAAAATCAGACGCACAAAAGAAATATATATATATATATTACTAGCTGACCCAGCAAACGTTGTATTGCCGATATTAAAATCGCGATACAAAAGTAACTGTTGATCGTATATGGGTGAAAATTTGAAGTTGTATGTATTTTTTAATGCTGACTCATAATCAAACAATTAAAAAAAGAAAACGTGTGTTGTCCGATTCTCAGACCTACCCAATATGCACTCAAAATTTCATGAGAATCGGTCAACCCGTTTCGGAGGAGTTCAAAGTTTAACACCACAACACAAGATTTTTATATATTAGAAGAGAAATATATATCAAATGAAGCAAACTGAGCAAACAACGCCCGGTGTGAATCACAGTGTGGGGTTATCTGTGGGGAGGTAGTGGGGACTGTCACGTGGCCACGTGGTGCACGAGGCGCTCCGGCCACCCGCTGCAGACACGGGCCTCGACATCGACCCGGTGCCCTCTATTTCATTTACTTGTTTATCGTAAACCTATTTTGATTATTCTAAATATGGCGACAAAGAAACATTCAGAACTCTATGTAGAGCCTTACGTTTCAGTTTTACGATTGCACTGACAGAAGTTGGTTATATTTGAATGTTGTTTTGAGTTTGGTTTTCTGAATATTTATATTAATTTAATAAATTCCGCTAATACAAAAACAATAGTGGTAAGTAAATATATGGTTAGTGATGCCTCAATTATAGACGAAAATGTCATGCTATTCAATTAAATCAAGCCTCTCACACCTTACTTATCACTCACAACGCACCCAATGCACACATACACCTTATTTCTTAGTATACAATATATTTGTTAGTAATTAGAATGTGTTAGATTGTCTGTAAATAATGTAATAAGTATTTATAAGCTATGGAAGAGCGGATTCCTCTAACACAGGCGCTATAGTGCTTAAAAGGAGGAACATGAGTATTGATTTATGTACATACTTGTTAAAGAAATAAACATTTTGTATTTATATTTGTATAATCCTAATATAAAGTAACACAAAAATAGATCCAGGTAATCCCACCCTTGAAAGAACCTTTTTTATATATTTTTTTTTTCTTTTAATATTGAGGCGAAGTAATTTTAACGTCGGAATTGTGTATTCCTTTGTGTTTAAAGATACTACTGCAAGGAATAAGTGCAAGCCTACAATGTTATTTTTATGATTCGACTTGGTTCCTTTGCACGACACGCAATCAATTTGACTATATCCTCAGTATGTGGAGGGTGGTTGTCATGGAACAATGGTTTCACAGAACGAGCCTACTTGCGCGGTGTCTCTAGGTCGATACGACATCAGTACCTTAAAATAAGCGAGCAAGTGCAAGTAACATAATATAAAACTTCTTGTAGTTCGTTTATTTATTTATTACGGAAACAAACAGATACATCACTAAAGTACAAATTAAGTTAAGTAAATATACAAATTACAATTTTGGATATATCCTAGAATAGTTTCACTGAGAACACAAAAGAATACAATTTTACAGAGATGACAACAGAACGATAAGATAAATCAAGACACAGACAGGGATATAATAATGAATAAAGATACAAGGTTTAAGGTAAGGACAGTAATTGTTGTTTTAACTTAGTCTTAAATGCAGCAGTAGAGGAGTGCGAAAACAGGTCGACATTAATGTAAGAATCCAATGATGAACACATTCTGTGAAGAGGCGCGCGAAACCCAATATTGGTTCTAGGAGTCGGTAGGTTGAAAGTTTTGTGCGTGCGTAAAGATTAACGACGTATTAAAACTAACTACTTACTAGATCTCGTTCAAACCAATTTTCGGTGGAAGTTTGCATGGTAATCTACATCATATATTTTTTTTAGTTTTATCATTCTCTTACCCTAGAAGTTACAGGGGGTGAGTTTCAGGAAGTATGTAGTCACTACGTATGGGGGGGGGGATCTATCGCGTGACTCTTACCACTCCTGATGACATTAGGGTTGACTTATTTACCTAAAACTGTACCTACCTAGTAGAAGGTCATCTTATAAAAATAGCTCAGTTTTTTCTATAATATAAATAGGTATGTTACTGTAATTTTAAATCAATATTCATCAATAGTTGCAGATAGTAATGTATGCGTGGAAACACCACAACCTAGTCAAAGATGTCTAAAAGATTTAAATTTGGATCGCAAATCGCATTTAATATGCATTGCCCTATTTATGTTTCTCCATTTTTAAAATATCAGTCGGATACGTCACTCCTCGCTCGTGAGGCCCTTCTAGCTGGCCTACTGTGTAGAGGCCGCCGCCCGTATTTACGATTTCGATACCTGACAGGCGCCAGACAGGCCTGCTGGTGGTGAAACTTCTATTTAAATTTCTATGGATGTGACGCTTCCCTAAGAAAAAACTAAATAATTCAAGTATTTGCAATTATTAATTGTAATCCTTACAGGCTAGAAAACTTGGTAAAAGTTACTCATTAACGTAGTACTGTTTCTGGAGGCAATGTTATAAATAAACGCTGCGACGTTCTGTTATACAACAGACTGGAGTCTCGCGAAAGTTCTATCGGTTTTTCTTTTGCAATTCTCCTGAAATAGTTTTTGACAGTGTGTATTATGCCAGCTCTCAATGTGCTCCGACAAGTTAATACTGAATACGAGAGGGAATACCCCCTGAATGTTTTATGTGGCACAACACTTGCTATTAGTTAACTGCTCAAGCACCGAAACTTTATTTATTATACAAGACTCTTGTCTCTTGTGTAACACACTCAGGATATTAATTAAATAAATCAAATCCTCTTCAGGTCATAGTGCCAGTGTTTCTATACCTGCCAGTTATGTTACCGATACAAGAGGGCGTCCTTCAGCACCATAAGGGTGCAATATAATGATGCATATCGCATTCTTATGAAGTTTCCGAAGTACTGCAGCGCGTCGAGCATGTTCGCCAAGCCGTGAATGCCCGATTCCTTTGCTGTTATCACAGCTCTTATATCTTCCTTCTGGGAAAGATTGCGTAGCTCTGGTAACAACATCTTCCAGGTGGTGGGCCAGGACCTGCGTAGTCCAATTATAGCTCATTGGCTCTCGACACATCGAGAAGTAAATAGAAAATAGCTTTGCACACAAAGCTGTTTTCTTTTTGCTTTTTTCTGATTGAATTAAATAATTGTATAACTGTATTGTATACTATTTTATTTGTACGGCTAAATATTGTGGTATGGGATTGTATGCCTGCAATAAAGATTTGTATTATTATCGCGTTTATCGTTTCTTCTCTCTCAGAGTGCTGTCCTTATTCTGGGCGGTTTGAAAGTTTATTTAATGAATAGGGAATCAACGGGGCGAAGATTTTGGTTGGTTTACATGTTTTGGCCTGTGATTGTTAATAATAATATTAATACTTGCAACGGTTTCGCATGCATTTACAAATGCAATGACTGACATCGACAATGTCTTTCATTCCGGTAGTACTTAGCGCAAAAGGTTTTTCTTAAATAATCATCAGTGAATAAAATTGTAACCCGTCGAAAGAAATAAACATGAATCTAATCAAGTAGAATTTATATTCTGTAGTACATATAATGCATATTTAACTAATTGTAGTTAAAATAATAATCAACTCAATTCACAAATGAATATAATATAGTCAAGATAATTGACAGAAAAAATGGCCTTCAAAAATACGTTTAGTGATAAATTATCACTAATAACCTAGTCTTGCCATAAATACTAAAACAAAGAAAAAAAATGTTCTATTGCAAATATCATTTATTACTTTTACAGTGTGTTAGTTTAAAAACATTAATATAAAACAATTTAAAATCTCCATTGGCTGCAATATAGTTCTAACGTTGAGACCGTTATCAATAGAAGCACGCACTCTTTCCATGGGAAAATTCCATGAACTCCGGACTCCAAATTATCATGGCATTTAGAGCAAGCCGTACTCTCTAAAACTGACCATAAATCATAATCCAGCGGATTAAGATCGCGACTAGACGACGGCCGACTAGTCTTCAGCTCTGATGAAGACTGGCCGTCGAAACGTTTGAATCCAACCAAGACTGCGTAGACCGAGCTTTATGACCCGGCGCCAAGACTTGCTGGAAGGACCATTCTTGGTTATTGAACATGGTTTTGTCAAGAGGCTCCACTAACTTCTCAAAAACTATCTTGATACACTTGTGTCGATGTTTTGATACCTTTTTCACGAAAGTATGGCTAAGTCACCCCTTCATAGCTAATACCCCAGAACCACCACTGAAGTCGAATAGTGCCCACGTTGCACACTGTCGATTAATTGGGAAGCTTCCTTAGAGCTTTGAGCATAAATACGGTCATTTTGTTTGTTAAAATGTTGCTCAATTGTAAAAAAAAATCTCATACGTAAACTAATATTCTATGTTTCTGCGCCAAAATGAGCAAACTCAATGACCAACCATATAATAAATGACAGATTCCAAAATTTTAAATTAAAAATAAACAAAATGCAATGTTTTGGTTATTTTTAACTGTAACAATATTAATGGTGAGCCTAACTACCTATATGAGATTGACACCATGATATTAGGTTGTTACCGTCACTTACAAACTTTGCTTATTGTGTTGCACTGCACTTGTTGTATCGTTGGCTATGCTAACAACAGCTGATGAAACTAAGCAATTTGAGAACAGCTGTGTGGTGCCTTATAATATCTCAGCTGCTATTAATCTACTGGCAGATCCGTGATTCAATCAACTTCCGGGCTGTGCTGTGTTGTGTTCGATCAACTTCCGATTAAATACTCTGCTTCACGTCACTAGCGTTTGACCGATCGGCAGCATGGGCTTATTGTGTCGTTTCATTTATGTATCGGACGAGCAATGTTCAGTAACATGACATTTATATTTTTTGGAACGAAATTCCTGCCACGTTTTGGCGAATAGAAGTTCGTTTGTAACAAGCGTAGGTACCAACGTAGTCACTATTATAATTACCTTAGCTAATTTATACATCTGAAAAGACTTTTGACAGCTAAGAAAAAAATAGAGGTGAACAGTTGCCCTCTATTTTTAGAAACGCACGCACAATTAAACAAAGTGACTGACGTATCGCGAGTGTAAGACGCAGCTGTCATTCACACTAAAGTAATAAACCTGGCCTGTTGTTATGCGTTGCCTAACAGCAAGAGACTGTATCAGCTATCTAGACGTATAAATCAGCTAAGATATTTATGTACCCACTCTTCCAAAGGGACAGAAAGTAATACATGTACAGTGCATTTTTATTGGTACCAACTACCAGGCGAACATAAGTAAACTAGAGATAGTATAATACATACACTTACAATATACTACCGTTTAGACAATAAAGAAGAGACATAACAAAATGGATAGCTGGGTCGGCTACTTATCTCAGCCAAACAGGAGCAGATTTGAGTATAAGTTGCTTTTCATGCTGTTATACATTGCATGCATAGTTTTAAAAACTTGCATACATTCCTGAACACTCCACTTCTATTTTGATATACAGGGAGTATTATCGGAGATTATAGAGATACTGTTCGGGTACAATCCGACCAACAGCCCAATTCATCATTTAATCATTCATCATCTCAGTCGGAAGACGTCCACAGCTGGACAAAGGCATCCCCCAAAGATCGCCACGACGATGGGTTTTGCGCTGCCCTCATCCAACCTACTCCGGCGATCTTGACCGGATCGTCGGTCCATCTTGTGGGGGGCCTACAAACACAACGCCTTCCGGTCGCCATTGGAGCACCTTACTACCGCATCGGCAATCTGTCCATCGAGCTATGTGCCTTACACAGCCAATTCAGTTTCGCAGTCTTTTGTGCTATGTAGGTGACTTTGGTTCTTCTACGGATCTCCTCATTTCTGATTCGATCTCGCAGGGAAACTCCGAGCACAGCCCTCTCCATTGCTCTCTGAGCGACCATGAGCTCTAGTTTAGCCCTTAATTAGCGACCACATCTGCGTACCGTAAGTCATCACTGGCAACACAAACTGGTTGAAAACCTTCATCTTCACGCCTTCTTCCCAGGACTTGGACGACATTACAGTCAGCACTTGGCCCCTAAATTCTCTGATACAGGCTCTCTCTTGACAAAATCTTCGTAAAATAGCGGTCTAAATTACTAGTACGGGGCAAGGAAAGATCTACTCATCTGTCAAACTTTATAGTTGCAAGTTTCAATTGTACACGGTGTATGCAGTTTCTTGTCTGGGGCTACTGCCGTAAAACAAGGGATATAATTATTTTTTTAACTAATGCTCGACTGTTTATATTGTTATAGAATTACAATAGTTATTTATGCAACTGTTGTGTAATAAGGGGTATTAAAACACGAATGTGGGTATCACATGAGTGTTTTAATACCTAATTATCAACAGTTGCATACAAGACTTTATCTACACCCAGAATATGAATCCTCTAAAAGATTCTGAAACAGTTAGCTTATTGCTAACATTAAAACAGCCAGTCCTAGTAGTAACTAATATCATCCCTTACTGATTATATACAAATAAACTAAGTATTAATGAAAGAATTATTAAATTTAGTAGTAATTTACATTTTATATAGTGCAATTATTCAAATCCACTTGAATATTATGTTATTTTGCAGCGTTTAAAATATCCGGCGGTGTACTGTCAAAACTTGAATCGCTCATTTTTTCAAGAAAAATGGCGGGGTTTCGAATACTACCTACTTTTTTTTACGGCGCGCCATGTTCTGGTAGTGTGGAACGCGCGTAAACGAAAATGTTCTTTTTTTGAAATTCATACAGATACCACGCATCGAGCAATAAGAATGTGGAATAATAATAATCAATAATAAGAAGCAATTCTGTTTGTTGAAACTCTTTGCGCATGAAGGGATCGAAAAAAAAACCAAGGAGTGTTGTTATGAAATTCAGTACAACATTACAACACTCGTTTGGATGATGTAATGTTTATTACGACATTGGGTGTTTTAATGTTGGCAATAAGCTAACTGTTTCAGAATCTTTAATAGAGGATTTAAAGCATGGGTGTAGATAAAAGTAGTTACGCCTGCGCCACGCCTTCAGTTTCACCTCAGTAGTCTGAGTCGAATTATAATTACTGAGTCTGTTAGGAAGATAATGCCGTTTCACAGAGTTCATGGCCTGCACGCTGTGACACTTCAATCCGATAAAATATCAGGTCATATATACATTTTTCAATGTTAGTTCGGCTTACGGCCGTTCCCAATATTCAGTCTATCTCCGGCTGTGGGGTACTTGAGATAAAAATCGTTACTATCGTTGACTATTCTGTTCCAATAAACTTATCCACGGTAACTCACCTTATCCGTACACAATGTCTGAAAAATGGGAGGACGTATAGCTTACCAGCGATAGAAGTTTGTATGGAAATTGCAATTCATGCGTCCCAATATAAGGCGATAAGAATGACTTATCGGGTATATTAGGACAGCTTCAGATTATTGACAGTAGAAGGTAGCAATTTATCTCTATCTGTAGATAGTATATTGGGAACGGCCATTATGAGACAGACGGACAGATGGATGAACGGGCTGACGGATACCCATCGGTGGCACAGTTATAGGGTTAGTTGTCATTGGTATGGTATATACATTTCATCACAGTAGCCAGCACAGCGCTTTCCAATTATAACACGTCTCATTGACCGAGATTGCGATGCATTAAATTCGATTTTAAATATTCCCGCAATACAAATCCGAACGGACTAAAAACTTTTGTGTTGATGGTTTTTCATTAAAATTCTCTACAGCCTCGTTGGGGTTGTATAAAAAGCGTTGCGATAGTCGAGTGGGTAAGTGGGGCTTGTTTGATATTACGGGACGTAGCAGCCGCCGGCTAATACGCGCCCTGCATGCAATCACTACGGCGCGGTGATGGATTATTATATTAATACAACTTCGCGTCCGCAACTCTAGATGTGCGGACTTTACTAATTCTAGTAGGCTTCATAATAGCTTTAAGGATAAATGTAAACACTTCTATAATAAAGTCCCAGCCACTGTTCAGGCATTATCTATAAATAAGTTTTAATGTTTTATAAATAAATGGCTCTGTCGTAAATCCTATTACTCCACTGCTGAATATCTAAATGACCGGACAGCCTGGGACTAGATTGTGATTATTT
Source organism: Leptidea sinapis (assembly GCF_905404315.1). Taxonomy (NCBI): domain Eukaryota; kingdom Metazoa; phylum Arthropoda; class Insecta; order Lepidoptera; family Pieridae; genus Leptidea; species Leptidea sinapis. Next base: position 5,822,401 of record NC_066287.1, on the reverse strand, counting down.
TATAGCGATAGAAATGACTGTACAATATTGTATATTTTTATTGAAAAGAGCGCAAAAAAAGAATGCTGGGAGAGTTTCTTGCGCCGGTTCTTCTCTCTCAGAGTGCCATTTGTTTCCGAAGCGGTAGGAGTATTAGAAATTACATCAAAAAAAAATCTAAAGGAATCAATTTTGAGAAAAATAAATGCCTTTTTATGCCTTACAAACCTCGGTCTTATAAATCATTCTATGGTCATAATAAACACAAAATAAATACTGTCTTTAAGCTAAGACCATACTTCCACCTTAAAAGCCTTCTTCTTCGTCTCTGGTGTTGCAGATATCCATAAGAAGGTTTTCTATTTCCATTACGTGAGGCAGTTGCCCACTCTTCCCTCTAATATTAAAATATACCACATCATGATAACTAAAACGTTTTATGAAGATAAGGGACCAGACGAGTAGAACATTCAGCTGATGGTATTTGATACGCCCTGCCCATTACAATGCAGTGCCGCTCAGGATTCTTGAAAAACCCAAAAATTCTGATGAGACATATGATGTTAAATCTCATTTGCCCAGTAATTTCACTAGCTACGGTGCCCTGCAGACCGATACTCAATAATGCTTACACATTACTGCTTCACGGCAGACATAGGCGCCATTGTGATACCCCAAAATCTAGCCAGCATCATGTGCAAAGGAACCTACCACTGGAAAACATTTTTAAATTCGTTGTAAAGTTACTACCAATTATTAACTATCTGATCGCCACCCGTGAACGACAGGGCCTCATCATTCAGTTCCGGTGGCCATTCAAGGGTCACATCCGTCAGTTACAATTTACCAAATTTTACCTACTGTATAACATATTAGGTGCTGTTTCTGTTTTGAAAAAAAAAACTAAAATCTCTACTCAAGCTTAAGTAGACCTTAATTACAGACTGATATAGATTCCATTATCCAGTCTGGAATTAATTCATATTGGGACCAATCTGGAAGTATAAGATGTACTTGAAACTTCAAATGAAATAAATTCAAATCGGCCCTCAAGCAAGGAAATCAGTAAGGTACTACGTTTTATGATTATGACAGAATTGTAATATTAATAAATGTGGAACTATACATTATCGAGTGGATGCAGGTGTGGTGCGGTGATTTATGGAATAGGAGGACAAACGAGCGTACGGGTCACCTGGTGTTAAGTGATCACCGCCGCCCACATTCTCTTGCAACACCAGAGGAATCACAAGAGCGTTGCCGGCCTTTAAGGAAGGTGTACGCGCTTTTTTTGAAGGTACCCATGTCGTATCGTCCGGAAACACCGCACAAGGAAGCTCATTCCACAGCGTTGTAGTACGAGGAGGAAAGCTCCTTGAAAACCGCACTGTGGAGGATACATCTAGATGGTGGTGAAGATATCCTAACCGGCGTGTTGTGCGAAGGTGGAATTTGGCGGCAGGAATCAGGTTAAACAGCTCTTCGGAACACTCCCCGTGGTAAATGCGGTACACAATGAAGCGACGTCTCTACGCAACGTCAAGTGATCCAGCCGTTCACAAAGCACTGGGTCCCCGACAATTCGAGCTGCTCTGCGTTGCACGCGGTCCAATGAATCGAGCTGATACTGGGGTACGCCAGACCAGAGACGACAGCACTACTCCATGTGTGGCCGGACCTGTGCTTTGTAGAGCGCTAGAATGTGGGCTGGCTTGAAGTATTGCCGTGCTCTATTGATGACGCCCAGCTTCTTCGAAACGAATTTGGCTTTGTCCTCCCGATGGCCACGAAATTGGCAATTGCTCGAGATTTCGAGACCCAGTATTCCGATACTAGGCGAGGCTTTAAGGGAAGTGTTGTCGAAGAGCGGTGATACGACAAATGGGGTTTATTTTTAGCGGTAAACGCGCAAACTTGAGTCTTCTGGGGGTTAAATTGGACAAGGTTCAATTTACCCCATTCCGCGACCTTCTCGAGAGAGGACTCGATAGAAGACACAAGTTTCTCCCGGCACTGGTCGACGATTTCCCGAGAGAGACCTGCATAACCCGTGTATACGGCATCACCAGTGCTGTCGTCTGCATAGCAATGTATGTTAGAGGTTTCCAACATATTATTAATATGCAGAAGAAACAGCGTAGGAGATAGCACACAGCCTTGGGGCACTCCAGCATTCACGGGCTTCGGGTTTGAGCAATATCCGTCGACAACGACCTGTATGCTGCGTCCAGTGAGGAAGCTGGAGCTTCACTTGCACAGGCTCTCGGGAAGCCCAAGGCGGCAAGCCCTCTCGCTTGACCTCGGAAAGGTCACAACCAAAGAGGATGTAAATACTACGTAGTAAGAGGCGGAACTGCCTAAGTAAAAATTGAAAATTAGTTTAGTATGAAACGTGCAGTCATTTGACATAAGTTTGAAGTGGTAGTAATTACAGATTGGCGACTGGCGGAGAAGTATAATCCGGCTAAGTTTGAAAGCGAACGGTTGCTTAAAACGTAGTAGATATCTCCGTTTCTTACAAGATTATAGCCGTCATCTGTCAATCTCTCAATGACTGCACGTTTCATACTATCGACTGCATCGCTTTTTTCTTACAGAGTTGCGCCAGGCTGGTATTATTGCATGTTGTTGATGACAACATGCATGTTGCTTCACTTGTCTCTAGATGGACTGTCCTTCGCTTTTATCACAAATCGGTTTGCATGTGCCTGCCTTCAATTGTCGGCTTAGTACTTTTTCCCCAATGCACATTAAATTCCACCACAGTAATTATGGCTTAAACTCTCCTCTACAGCTAATGTTACAATTATATAATTGTATTTTTAATATAGATGAAAACAATGATATCAAACTTTCTTAATTTAAAAAAAAAAATTATATTGCTCTCCAAAATTTATAGATTTTAGATTTTAAAATATCACATGTATTTCTTATAGTAATATTGTGCCTACCTATAATTTAAGTACATTTAAACTATTTTATTATATTTGTTTAATTCTTAGTGCATAAGTTAATAAATTGTATGTAGTTGGTAAGCCTTTATAAATAAATAAATAAAATAAAAATAAAGATACACATATCCGCAAACAAATTTATCGACGTCGCACATAACATGGCGGATAATTTTTTTTAGCATCTGTTTTTCTGTGAATTTATTTATGCATATCTCGTTCAGTTAGTACTAAACACAATTTGAATACTGTTTTTAATGATATGTTGTGACTAGCTCCCGTATTACTTAAAATAATTTGTTTCATTCCATTCAGTCTGTAGACATACAAACGTTATTTAAATAATAGATACATATATATATTTATGAAATAGCATTATTTGTAAAAACTAACCCTGACACATTTGTCAGAACATCTGAAATCCACAATATAAATTTGAGAAACAAGAATAGATTATGTTTACATGATAGATACACAGCTTCTATGTACAATAGTGTTCTTGAAATGGCGCCGAGAATATCTAACAAGCTGCCAATCAATATAACACAACTTAAGTTGACGTGTTATAAAAAGGAACTATTTAATCTCCTATTGACAAAGTCGTACTATTCTTAATACTTCTTTTCAGATGCATCACTCCATTGACGTTTTAAAATATCATATTACTTAATTTAATTACTTACTAACTAATGTTTTTACCAATTTCAATTTTTAGATATCAATTTACTGACATTGTGTATATATATTTCTTCGACTTGTTATTAATTTTTATTTGTTCGCCACAGCATGCGGGCAAGGAATGAAGAACTTTTATTGTGAGTTGTAATATCTTATGTGTACAATTATTTTTTTATGAAAATACGGGACGAGACGAGCAGGACGCTCAGCTGTTGGTAACATCCAGTGCCGCTCAGGATTCTTGAAAAGTCCAATAATTCTGAGCGGTACTACAATTGCGCTCGTCACCTTGAGACATAGATGTTAAGTCTCATTTGCCCAGTAATTTCACTAGCTACCTTCAGACCGATACACAGTAATGCTTACACATTACTGCATTAAGGCGGAAATAGGCTCCGCTGTGGTACCCATAATCTAGCCGACATCATGTGCAAAGGAAACTGGTAAATTTATTTAGTAGGTAGAGATAATTTATGACTTGTCAATCAAAAAATTGTAATATTAATTTTTGAAGAATAACTGACAAGCTATGGTTATACTCAACGTCAAGATCATTTATACGTCTAGATAGTCTTAGTTACCAGGTCATAAAATCCCAAAAAAAAAAAACGTCTAGACTATGACAGCTGTGAAAATGATAGCAATAATAGATAGACTGTGACAGCTATGTGCTTGCCCGTTTGGGTTGTTTGGTTCTAGGTGAAACTACCTAGGCTATTACATTTGACTTGGCACCGACATCAAACCTATCAATAGGTAACACATACATATAATAGTATTTTATTAAAATTAAATGTATAGATTTGCATAAGAGGTGTATTAAATTAAATCTCTATTAAGTTATTTTATACTTTTGAGTTTTTGAAGTCGGTTTTATTAAACGTAGTTTTTTTTTTATGTTTTACTGTTTAATGTCATTAATCAGGTTTACCTTATATATATACTTTAGTATAAGATTGTTGCTTTTTACTGCCATATATTAATATTGTGAAGAACGTTTCTTAGCTATGAATGATAGGAAGCTAAGCTAAGACCCACTTATCGGCAAACGGGTAAATGATAGTTATATATAGTCAAACTAAATGAAAACTCATAAAAAATCAGTACACGAACTATAACAACAAAAATTTTCATAAAATGAAAACTACTGGGCCAAACTATTTCAACTTTTTATGGGACCAAATGGCAAATATTCCGCGTCAAACTAAGGAAGCATCACAAAAATCGGATCATAAATCTCAGAGTAATCGGTATACATACATAAAAAAATACCGAACGAATTGAGAACCTCCTCCTTTTAGAAGTCGGTTAAAATATATGACACTCAGATAGTTATAGCTTATTTCCTAGGACGTCTTATAATCTTTTTTTGTTATGAAATAAGGGACGAGACGAGCAGGACGTTCAGCTGATGGTAATTTATACGCCCTACACATTACAATCCAGTGCCGCTCAGGATTCTTGAAAAACCCAAAAATACTGAGCGGCACTAAAATTGTGCTCGTCACCTTGAGACATAAGATATTAAGTCTCATTTGCCCAGTAATTTCACTAGCTACGGCGCCCTTCAGACCGAAACACAGTTTACACATTACTGCTTCACGGCTTCCTCTGCACAGAAGCCTCCCACTATATATACTATAATCTATATACAGTACAAATATTACAGCGAAGTAGGAAAGGAAACTATGATTTTGATACAAAAGTAGTAATGTAAACAAAAAATCATTAAGAATGGGGTCAAGCGACGTACTCGAATGCTCTTGGAATAAAAAGAAAATTGCGAGGAAATTTGTACCGGCTACGAAGGTTGGCAGGGCTCTGAATAGCGGCCGGCCATTGTAGCCGGATCTGCCTGTCGAAGCCTTCCACTTGCTATTTGTAACAATTTGCTTTATGCGAGGGCTGCTCTCGTACCTCTCAACGATCATAATGTTATTACTTATTTAAGTATTTATGGACTCTGAACATGTTTGAAGCATAATTTTGTATCTTTTCGTTGACAGAATTAAGTTTAACTATGTTTATGAGTAACGCCTTGTTAAATTTAAAATTGACAATTTATGACTGAAATAAAATATAGGGAACAAGGCAAAATGCATTTAAATGAAATAATGTTTGAAGGGCATAATTTTGTATCTCTTCGTTGACAGAATTAAGTCTATTTTTATGAGTAACGCCTTATCTTAATATATTATATAAATTACGTGATACGTTGTTTGTCCGCGATGGACACCTAAAATGAACGGATTTCAATGGGGATTACTTCATGGAGTGCAGTTTGGTCTAACTTGAGAGATACGATAGTTTTTATTTCGATTTGGGACCCATAATTATTTTTATTTTCAATATTTGTTTTGTATGGACATATTTTCTATGAGAGAATTTAGTGACGCACGGTTTGACAGTTCCGCTGTGATACAATTGCATTATAACAACAGGGATCATTTTTTACGAAATTATTATTTTAATTGATGTTTTGAAATATTATTGGCAAATTCCTATAAAACAATATTTTTTTTATTATCTACAGCAATTTATGACTGACAAAAAGTATAGGATCAAGGCGAATTGAATTAAAATTAAATACTTTCTGAAGGAAGGACATTTTTTGTATCTCTTCGTTGACAGAATTAAGTTTAACTATTTTTATGAGTAACGCCTTATTAAATTTAAAATTGACAATTTATGACTGAAATAAAATATAGGAACAAGACAAAATGCATTAAGATGAAATAATATTTTAAGGAAGGCCAATTTTATGTATCTCTTCGTTGACAGAATTAAGTTTAACTATTTGAGCTATTTTATTATGAGCAACACCTCATTAAATTTTTAAATAGAACCCATTATGACTGAAAAAGAATATAACAACAAGGCAAAATGCATTAAAATGAAGATGTAATATTTCTAAAGTTGATTGACATGATTTTCACTTTTTATACAGGTGGCCGAGAAGCTGACTTCCAAAGCTAAAATTTGAATGCCTCATGGTGATGAATATCCGAATCATCCCAATCTATGTTTGTATGTAGGTCCCCATTTTAATTTTTTTAGATACCTTGAACATTTTCATGAATAAAGCTGGACAAGTTATCTTGAACTTACGACTCAATTCTAAACTAGTACTACATTTTCTAAACTATTCATAGTTTCTTACTTGGTTATTGCAACTGTAGTTAATAATTATCAACAATAAAATTAACTAAAAGTCTTCAAAAAAATAAGAAATAAGTCCTAAACCACAACTATGTGAAAAAATCGGATAAAAGAGTAAATATTATTATCTTCTTAACTACGCAAAATCGTAGAACATAGGGGTGATTCGGATACTCATCACCATGAGGCTTTCAAATTTTAGCTTTGGACGTCAACTTCTCGGCCACGCTGTATGTGTTTCACGTATTAACTATTTATTTCACAAAGCTATCTTTTACTATTTTTCTTTTCAAGTCGATCTTTGTGCTGCAGAACAGAGCTTTTGGTGATATTTATAACCTTGGTCCTGAAGAATCATTGAGAGCAAAATTTTAAGAAATAATCAACTTGACTGTTGCCTCTTGATTCTTGATAATGTTATGTATGTAGGTACATAGGCACATAAGTGATTTTTAACTATTTACTAGAAAGTTTCATAAATTATGGCTAACACCAGGAACAGACAAACTAGTAACGCCTACTACACGGCTAAGTTGAGTTAGTAAGTCTTTTGTAGGGCGATGTTATAAATGCTTCCAGAAACTATAAGATTCCAGAAAATGTATTACAAAATTCAAAAGAATTGTTAAAAAAACATTTGTGTGGTAATTGTTACTATAACATAAATTACGTTGGGAATGGAGCGACCACCCCTAGGCTATTAAATAACAAATTTTATTGTACGATTTTATATTGTGACCAACTAATATATAAAATACTCATGTCGCGGTGTTTGTAGTTAAACTCCTTCGAAACGCTTGACCGATTCTCACGAAATTTTGAGTGCATATTGGAGAGGTCTGAGAATCGGACAACATCTATTTTTCATCCCCCTAAATGTTAAGGGTGGTCCACACGTTTTTTTTTTTTGACATTTTTGTTAAATTTGTTTGATTATGAGTCAGCATTAAAAATACATACAAATTCAAATTTTCACCCATCTACGATTAACAGTTACTTTTGAATCGCGATTTTAATATCGGCAATACAACGTTTGCTGGGTCAGCTAGTATATTTATAAAAAAAAACAAGCCCGCTGAGTTTCTTGCGCCCGTTCTTCTCAGGTCTGAGGCATACTTTTTCGTATGAGTGGTAGTTTTTGACTTTCAATAAGTGATATTATATCTTGAATAAAAATAGGCTGTCTGGGAGCTATCAACGAAAACGTTTTCTGAGCACTTTGAGATATACCAAATGGAATGGAATGGAATTATGTATGCTATATAGATGTACAGAAAAGTTCGCAATCGCATATGTCAACCGCTTAAGGACAACATAACATATCCATTTTAATACATTAAAAACTTATAAAGCGGTAATGTTATCTTTTACATTACATTAACAGCTTTGTTTACACACATACGATATTAATCCTTATCATTTTGTTACTATGTATATATAATCAACTTTGATTACACATTTCCCAAGACTTTACACTGAATACATACATCATTTTCTTTTCTGATGAACAGCGTCTGTCGGGTCAGCTAGTTGTAATTATAATATTATGTGATGTTGATATAACTATCTGAATAAATAAACAAGGAAATAATCAACTGTTCCGATTTATGAGAGCCGGGGGCGGAACGCGGCGGCTGTTCCAGAGCTGTGTGATCGCGATCTGTTCCCGTCTGGATAAAACGATAAGGAGATTATTACTCACTGCGATCCCGTTCATTACTGTTGTGAACTGTACCTCAAGCTATCATTACAATAACATAATTTTAACTTACTTAACGATATCCTTAGAAGATAACTGTTCGTATAACGTGTTCTAAGTGTTTAGTTAGAGTTAGAGTTAATGTTTCTTATGATGTCTTTAAACTGTTTCGGTTTATTCTATTTTTTTTATAGAATAGGAGGACAAACGAGCGTACGGGTCACCTGTTGTTAAGTGATCACCGCTGCCCACAATCTTTTGCAACACCAGAGGAATCACAGGAGTGTTGCCGGCCTTTAAGGAAGGTGTACGCGCTTTTTTTGAAGGTACCCATGTCGTATCGTCCCAGAAACACCGCACAAGGAAGTTCATTCCACAGCTTTGTAGTACGTGGAAGAAAACTCCTTGAAAACCGCACTGTGGAGGACCTCCACACATCCAGATGGTGGGGATGATATCCTAACTTGTGGCGTGTCGTGCGAAGGTGGAATTCGGCGGCAGGAATCAGGTTAAACAGCTCTTCGGATTCTTCTCTTCTCTCTTCTTCTATGCTACAAATAACTAAAACATTTACATTTGCATTCTGGCATTTGCACCAAATAAATAAGCAGGCTATTTTTGTATATATAGCTTCCTTGTGCGGTGTTTTCGGAACGTATGACATGGGTACCTTCAAAAAAATCAACTACATCTTCCTTAAAGGCTGACAACGCTCCTGTGATTCTGGTGTTGCAAGGCAGCGGTGAACACTTAACACCAGGTGACCCGTACGCTCGTTTATCCTCCTATTTCATAAAATAAGATAAAGTAAGATACGTTTTCGTGTCAATGTGTGAATTAATTTCTTTAATTCAATTTTCTTTATTATTTTGTAAGCCTTTAAAGAAAACCAGAGTACTGAAATTATAAAATGATCTTATCAATTCTTTTGAATATTTTGCTACTTTCTCAAGCATTAGCGAGGGAGCCGTTAAAATTATATTTTATTATAATCTGTCCCAGTCATTTTTCAGATTAGCCTATTCAAGTAAACAGAAAAACAGCCTGGTAAATCATTATTCCCAGTTATATGAACCGTGTAATCATACATTTAGCAATAAAAAACAGCTGTTATTTTGGCCATATAAATCTAGTAACAGAAATACTTGAGATTCAACTTTATTTCAGTCATCGTATTAGAAGCTTTTATGTAACCCACACAGATTACTTCGATTGATAGATATATCGTATGGTAGGCTTATTATTTGATACATTTGACCACCACTGAATATTTACACTAAGGCAATAACTACAATTCTACCTGAAAATAATATTATTATAAATAACATCGTGAAACGTAAATATTAATCTACTTATGATAAATCTGCATACATCCACCCGAAATGATCTCAATCCTCTTAAATACCAATTATAATTATTCAGATAAAAATAATGACACTATAATCGTCTTACAGCGAAACACAACGTTTATGAATTTATAGTGATGAAAAAAAAAATAATAAAAATCTTAAATAGGTACTTTCAATAAATTTTATTTCGTTTCTTAGCTTTCATGAAATTATGTGTTTATATAATTTTGGATCGATAACGCAACATAAAAATTTTAATATTCTCAGAGGCATATGAAAGTAAGGGACGAGACGAGCAGTAATTGGTAATTGAAACGCCTTGCCCATAACAATGCAGAGCCGCTCAGGATTCTTGAAAAACCCACAAATTCTGAATGGCACTAAAATTACGATCGTCACGTTGAGACATAAGATGTTAAGTCTCATTTGCCTAGTAATTTCACTAGCTACGGCGTCCTTCAGACCGAAATACAATAATGCTTACCCATTACTGCTTCACGACAATAAAAGGCGCGGTTGGGTACAGATTATGGGTACCACCCATAATCTAGCCGGCATCCTGGCAAAGGATCAACTTATAATTCAACTAGCTGACCCGGCAAACGTTGTTTTGCCATATAAAGTATAATTCACGCGATAGTTTTATAAGTAATAAAATATTGCCTATATTATAGCCTGTACATCATTTTGTTCTATTGTCAATAGTTTTTGCAGCACGCGCAAAAATAGGTTTTCGATTTTACACCTTGTGTTACAAAATAACAATTTTATTACGGATCCCTAATTTTGAAAAAAAAAACATAGCCTCATAGCCTTCCTCGATAAACGGACTACCCAACACTGAAATAATCATTCAAATCGGACCAGTAGTACCAGAGATTAGCGCGTTCAAACAAACAAACACTGCAGCTTTATAATATTAGTATAGATTAGAAACTCACTCTAGTTTATGACATAAATGAGCCAGGCTCACTAGTAATAATCAGGCCAGTAAAATAAAGATGACATTATTGGGCCGCCGGCTATTGGCCCCGTGACCTGATAATATCATTAACGACTACTGCATGTCGATTGGAACTGAATAGTGAGTCATTGTTTGTGTTGCTCGGCTGAAGTCTACAATCGAAACGACATTGTGCAAACCATTGGAGTTGTCAGCTCGAGTACACGTCGTTAGAAAAATATGCGTTTCAATGTTGAAGTGTGTTGGGTTTGTTGGAAAATGTTTGTCAATTTCCTCGCTCTTTAGAATTCTGCTCGATGGAATTTATGTGAATAACTTATGTGGTATTTATTGGTTACCATTTTCAAGGCACGTTGTTAGTTTCAACAAATGCAATTAAATATAAAATATAACTAGTGGACCCAACAGACGTTGTCCTGTACACACGTCTTAAATTTGAAAAATCGGTCCAGCCGGCTAGGAGGTTGTTTAATTGTGAATCTAAACCATTCTCGGATCCACTTGAAGACACACCAATCTCAAATTCACTGGAACACACAAAAATATCATCAAAATCGGTCCAGCCGTCTAGGAGTTCAGTGACATGCACATGCTCAAAAGAAATATATATATATATATATATAAAGATAATACAGTTATAAATGACATTTTTTGGGAATACAGATTGATAAATATCTCAACTACACTAGTCATATGATACATTGCATCAGTTTTACGTTATGGACTACTAATATGGGGTCATATGTTCAGCGAGATTTTGTTGCCCAGACAAAATGTTTATGTGCAATAGTAGGTGTAGGGCCGAAGCACTCTTGCAAAACGCTATTTAAAAACATAATCTGCAAAATCTACCATAAATATGTATGTACATTTTCGAGGCTTGCAAATTTGTACGATTACAGATATCTTTTCACGTCAGCTGTTGAGGTGAATGCTAGAGTTGTTACTCTATGTAAGACAGCCGCATAGACTTTGGAACATTGTCCTAACCTTACAATGGGGCCCCCATATTGAAGGATTGGCGAACAGACTTACTTCTGCAGCATACGCGGTTAAAAAGATTAGACAATTAACTGACATAGATACGGCGCGACTAGTATACTTTAGTTATTTCCATAGTATTATGTCCTATGGTATATTGCTATGGGGCAACGCTGCCGATATTAATACAATATTTGTGCTGCAGAAGAGGGCTATTCGCGCTATTTATAACCTAGGTCCTAGAGAATCATTGAGAGCAAAATTCAAAGAAATTAACATCTTGACTGTTGCTTCTCAATATACCTATTCTTCTGTAATGTATGTTCATAGGCACATAAGTGAATTTGCCATAAACTCTCATAACCATAATGTATACACCAGGAACAGACATAAACTGATGATGCCTACTACTCGGCTAAGTCGAGTTAGTAAGTCTTTTGTGGGGCGATGTATATGCTTTTACAACAAGATCCCAGAAAGTGTTCAAAACAAAAGTATTACGTTATTCAAAAGAATTGTTAAAAAACGTTTGTGTGGTAAAGGTTACTATAACATAAATGACTTTCTTAATGATACCACAGATTGGGAATGGAGCGACCGCCCTCAGGCTATTAAATAATAAGTACAATGTTACTTTGTTACTTTGTAAATGTAAATGGTACTTTGATTGTAAAACATATTTTTGATGAAAAAAAAAGCCCGCTGAGTTTGTTGCGCCTATTCTTCTCAGGCCTGAGGCATTCATTCTGGAATGGGTGGTAGTTTTTTGACTTTCAATAAGTGGTTTCACATCCTATTTTGAGTAAAAATATTTGAATTTAAATTTAAAGCAATACCTTTTCTTAAAAATAGCCATAACATGTGTATAAAAGTATATAAGAGTCCTTGAAAATACAGTCAAAGAAAATGTTTATACCAAGACTCTTTAAATGGCTGCTTGAAAATAATTTTTATAGTATTAATGAATATTTAAATATTTGTTAAGATTTTGCATGTTTTTAATATAAGCTGGATGGAGGACACATTGTAATATTTAAGATCTGGACATACCCTATTCCAAAGCAAAATTTGACCTGGCTAGTTAGGTACTTGGCCTCTTGCTTGGGCCATTGCGTATTTCAGCTGAATTTCTTACTCCAACCAGCTCAGAGTCAATCTAGAAAGTTAGCATTTTTTCAGACCGTTCCAGGCTTGGGTGCGATTCTGGAGATTGGAGAATCCTGCACGGAAATAGACTGATAGGCATAAAAATAATCAGTAAATAACATAGGGAACTAAAGGTTTATTATCACTCATAGTAAGTATAATAGTTATTGTACGAAACTGTTTCTTGCTTATATAAATAAAAAAAAGTGTGTGTGTACTTATGTATGGACGCAAGAATTTATACTTATCTGGTTTTACGAAGCAAAACTCACTAAAATGATTTATTCCTCGTGCTATTCTACGTTTTAAGAAAGAACAATTTTGTAGAAATCTTGCAAAGATGGCTTTGAGAATTTATTATTAAATAATGAATACAGCTGTATGGCCTTGAACCCTTTGCCTGTCCTAATAATGGACGAAGAAACCAAAAAAAAAGCAAACGAATGACGCAAACGTCAGAAAATTTTAGGAACCAACTTATACCTGTTACTATTGTTTCCTTTATCATTTTTTCATAACGCCAAACTAATGCCTAAAGAAGTATAACTTCAAAAATACCTATCTTACTCGTATAAATAATATCTCTCTCTTTTACATTAATTGTAAGTTAAAATGTGAACAGATAAAAGACGGATGTTAAAGTTGTTTCACTGAATTACAAAATGTGTGTCGGAGGGCGGGAAGATAAAGGGATGCTCGTAAAAGGACATTGTATTGACTATAACCTGTGACGGTGACAACACGCCCGGCCGTTAATTGGAACGTGTTACACGCGGCTCCGTGATGTGTCATCCGTCTACAATTAGCGACGTAATAGCTCTATTACTGGTTGCTATATCGGATACGTGTTAGCTCATTCATCAACGCTAGTTATGCTATTCTCAGTCGGTATCCACTGTCCGTCTGTGTCTACTAACTCGTGAACCACGCAACAGTTTTTGATGCGGTTTTTCACCATCAGATAGATAGTTCTTTACGGAGGTGAACAACTAACAAGATAGTAATTCAGTTTGAATTGTAAGTAGAAGAAAACAATGAATTGCAACATAACAGTCATAATTTTTTATATAATATACAAATACTTCCTCGTTACTTGCATTTTTATGAAAATATCATCTAGATATTTTACAGAACTGTCATGCAAAGTTATTAAGAAAAAAAAAACAACTGACTTCAAAAAAAAGCTATTCCAAAACAATAGATATAATATGCACTAAAAAGTAAAAATATAATTGTGTATTTTTATATAACCTAATTAATTATTCTAATTTTAGTTACAAATATTACTTTGGGACCACACGGCAAGCACCAGCTTTTATATAAAAAAGAATTATTCAAATTTGTTCGCAAATCAAGAACCTCCTCCTTTTTTGAAGTATTTTCATATATATATAACCAGTGGGAGGTTCCTTTTGCACAGGATGCCGGCTAGATTATGGGTACCACAACGGCGCCTATTTCTGCCGTGAAGCAGTAATGTATAAACATTACTGCTGTGTTACGGTCTTAAGGGCACCGTAGCTAGTGAAATTACTTGGCAAATGAGACTTAACATTTTGTCTCGAGGTGACGAGCGCAATTTTAGTGCCGCTCAGAATTTTTGGGTACTGCATTGTAATTGGAATTGTTGGGTAGGGCGTATAGGGTTATAGGTTATCACGGGCTATTATCCGCCTATTTTGCGTGGTTCGTAGTGGGTAGGGCGTATTACCATCACCATCAGCTGAACGTCCTGCTCGTCTCGTTCCTTGCTGTCATAAAAAAAATATTATATAGATACAGAACCTCAAAAAGGCCATACCTGTACAACTTGATGATTTGTTGAAGTCCTGTATCATTTGATTTATCACTTAAGGTTGTTTAGAAGAGAACACCATTCAAAAGACGACCGTTATGTTGCAAAGTATTGTGGATAATCTGACGGAGGCGAATTTTGAAGTGTTCGCTTTCCCCAACATTGTTATCGGTATACGAGCTATTTCGCGGCGGACGTGCTACTTCAATGTTTCGAGTGTCCTCAAGAGATCTTTATAAACTTCAGATATGATATAGCCCTCCAGGAAATAATTATAGGACGTGTATAAGCGCGTGCGCGGGCGTAGAAAAACATATGGTATCAAAAATAAAAATAAGTTATGGCAAAACAATAAACAGACATACCTGAGGTTTGAGGAAGAGATGGTCTGCAACTGTATTAAGTTTGCTGTATGTGCTCCGCGTTTGGTGAATTAATTGTGTTACACCGAGTACTTTGATGCGATGCGATTAGGCCGTTGAGCACTGATGAATGAATATGCGTGCGAACTGTGCCGGTGCTCGGTGATAATTGATTATTAACCGGTGCGAGAGTCAATTGGCATTAGATTAGCCAATTAGATACCAATACGTCTATTGTCTATAGGTATCTGTCTATTTCTACAGGTACTATCTGCACTATACTTTGACATAACAAAAAAAATACATAATAAAGAATAGACAAGTGCGGCGCGACCTGCAAGCCTACCATGAACTCTTATTGCGATTAAATTGACAACCTAAAATGAACTGCTTTGCTATTTCGTACCACGACGTGATTAGAGCTATCTAATTTAGGTTGACGTCAAATCAACTGATTAAATCGCAATGATGTCAATTGAATGTCAAAACTGATATCAACTGAATCGCAAACTGATTTAGTTCGTTCATTCATTCGTACTATGAGGTGTTATTTCAACCTAAACTGGATAGCTTATTTGTCAAAGTGACCGATTCGAAAAAAGTTGCTACTTCCTTAGAGGAAAGTGAATCGTGTTGTTAATTAATAGAAAAAAATTATTGATTAAAGATGAGATGAGTATACTTTATTGGCCTTTTATTAAAAACAAAATACTGAAAATAAATACCAAAAATGAAAATACTAAAGACGAGGCAGTAAGGACCCGGGCCTGTTCGCAAGAACGAATTAAAAAAAATGTACTCTGTGGTCCTGTCAAATCAAACATCAATGGAGGTGCGTTCATAACTTCGTTATTTTTACGAAAACATATAAGCGAACATTTAATTCGTAATTCAAAGAACTATATTTATTTATATTACTATTATTTAATAAGTATAAAAAAGGGCTTAATGGTTTATAATTTGACGCAATTGCGCAATTTAAAAATGTTTTTTTAGTATTTTCTACGCAAAAAAACCGATAAAATCATATCATTTTAGGTTTTGAAACGCAATTTTATTTCGTTTATTCTTCATGAGTGATCCAAACGCCATTCAGTAAAAGGCACTTCATGGTACGAATTTTAGTGATCCAGTTTGAGTACCTAAACTGAACTGCATCGGATTCTCATCGCTTATTAAAAGTTGATGGTAGGCCCTCAGGACGCTTAACATAGAAGAACACGATACCCAAGGAAGATCACCAATTAACTTGCGATGCCTTGGAAACATTCCTGTTAAAATAAAAGATCCATATTAAAATACAGAGCTGGTGCAAAAACGCATGCTTTCTTTCTTCGAAGAATTACATGAAAATAAAATGTATGGACAAAGCACGGCAACTAATACTCAAGTTAGTCTCGAACAATGTGTGACGTTGACGTGCCACATGTTTTGTTAAACTTTGTTTATAATTGGAACTAAAATGCCGGGTTGCGTAGTAAAACTTTGTAAAAATAATACTACAAGAAATTAGAAAGACACTGGGATCAGTTATTATCAGTAAGTATTTTGTATTTTATTAATTTCAATGTAAAATAACACGAAGCGTATGTTACAAAATTTGAAATGCCATTAAAAGGCATAAAAGGCATTTATTTTCTCAAAATTGATTCCTTTAGAATTCTTTTTGATGTCATTTCTAATAACTACTAGATACTGGTGCTACTACTACCGCTTCGGAAACAAATGGCGCTCTGAGAGAGAAGAAGCGGCGCATGAAACTCTCCCAGCATTCTTTTTTTGCGCTCTTTTCAATAAAAATGTACAATATTGTACAGTCATTTCGTCAAGTCGTTAGCTAGTACGGTATCTAGTTGTAACCAATCCTCAATCTAAGAGAAATACTTTATTCATAATTTAATCAATGCCCCCCCCCCCCCCCCCCACCCCCTGACTTTTTCGCCATAATTCGGTCTCGCGTTGCCTCTTTCTGGCGGAGACTGCAACGTTCTGACAACAAAATACTCGTGGCGCTTTGTCTCTGACGACATCAGGAATCCATTGTTTAAGCGCTGGATCTCTGTACACATGGACAAGAACAAAAAACTGCACAAATTTGTTCAATAATTATATAGTTTTAGTTAGTCTAATTTTACTTTTAACTTGGCACCCCTTTACGGTGTCCAAATTTTATTGTAACTATGGGTTTTATTATGCTTGAAATAAATACCTTTTATTTATTTATTTATTATTTAATGCGACGTACTGACAACAGTTGCAACATAAACAGTCAACAGAAATTGTAAGATGTCATTTTAATCATGTTTCACCCGATATAGTTGACATGTTCTACAAGAAAATACACGACATGTTCGTACAGCTAACATACATACATTAGTATGTTATCTGTGAACTTAATTCGCTATTTTCGTAGATAATTTAAACATCTAGATAGAGTCTCTTACTGTTAGACAAGCGATAAAGACAGGCCAGGAATATGATTTCAGAATATTTATTATCTCAAAAAGAATACAAATTCACTTACTGAGATACAACATGATACATATACTCGTATTGAGCGGCAAATCGTAGTGAATATACTATACATAATTGAAATCGTTATATTTAAAGTTACAATAATTACACAGAGTTACAATAAATACTAATTAGGTAGATACATTAATAACGAAATAGGTGGGTAGCGTATAATATAAATGTTTACAGTGATTAATGAAATACCTACATTATTTTATTATTTGTTATAATGACAGCTATGAGGGTATTTGTTTATTAGGGTCTCGTTCATAGTCATAGCCGGAAGCGGTCTATTAAAATAAGTTATGAGAAATCCTTCAAAATGTGGTGTTTTAACGTTTTTTTTAAAAACATTTAATGATTGTTATTCTTTAATATCTTTTGGTAGGTTGTTATACAATTTTGCCCAAATATAAGTTTAGTATGCGTGACAAGCTACGTCCTACACTCGCGATTTGTATGACACTTTGTGTTAGTGTGCGTGAATTGCTGAGAATTAAATTAATTAAAATTAGTTCTAAAGTCAATTTTTTTATCGTTTTCACAGCTGTCATAGTTTATCCAGATGTATAAATTATCTAAGGATATTTTATCATTAAATTGAAGTGCAGATTGTATTCTTACATTGCTTCTAGTATTTTGTTGATGTTTATCGTGGTATTTTAACTGTTTAAAAATTAAAAAAATACTACGTTTAAAAAAACCGACTTCAAAAACTGAAAAGTATCAAAAAACTAATTTTTTTTTAAAACACCTCTTATGCAAACCTTTACCTTTAATTTTAATAAAATACTATTGTTTGTATGTGCTACATATTGATAGGTTTGAAGTCAGTGCCAAGAATTACGTAAATCGGATCATAAATCTCAGAGTAATCGGTGTACATACATAAAAAAAAATACCGATCGAATTGATAACCTCCTCCCTTTGGAAGTCGGTTAAAAACATTTTAAAAATAAGCTTTCATATATGTCTGTACATGTATATGTCTGAAATTGGATTGGTTTTATGATTCTGGCGGCGGAAACGTACTATACATATATGCTGAAATTTATTTTATTTATGCTGTTGCGGTAGATTCGCCGATACCGCTCAGAATTTTTGGGTTTTTCAAAAATCCTGAGCGGCACTGCGTTGTACCATGTAGCGCGTATCAATAACAATCAGCCGAACGTCTTGCTCATTCGTCCCTTATTTATAATATATATATATATATATGTATTTCAAATCGGGTTTATATTTCTTAACTTTCGGATTAGTTGGTGTCTTTATCTTTCCATTTCGTTCGTAAGACTTTCCGAGACGTTTAAAACCAAACAGAAACTACAAGACTATATTTTTCCAAGAAACGTTCTCAAGCAGGCTGGAGATGTTAATGGAACAAAACTCGAGGAGTGCACGGTTAGGCGGGCTTGTTAATTGTGAGCCGTCACTCAGCATTAAAAATGAACGAGCTGTGCACCTGCCGGAGACCGTCTTTGACTTGTTTTACGATTAACAGACTACTTCTGAACACGTTAAATTATAATCATCAACAAAACGGGAACTACAATGAATTATTCACCAAAGGGAGAATTTTCTTATAAAAATAAGTGACGTACATCTGATGTTAATTGATACGCGCTGCCAATTACAAAGTAATAAACTCTACTCCTCTTACAGCGGCACGTAACGCTTATGAATAAAAAAATTAAAAAATATTCTGACATCCGTAAAATCATTATAACTAATTTCGTTTGGTAGCTTTCATGAAATTATATGTTTATATAATTTATTGTTATAATAATAATATTGACACACTTTTTACACAAATTATCTTTCCCCAAGTTAAGCATATATAGCCTGTGTTATGGGTTACAAGGCAATGATATATTTAATACAATATACTTACTTAAACATACATAAATTCAAATAAACATACATAAATACATATAAACATCCATGGCTCGGAAACAAACATCCATATTCATCATATAAATGCTTGCACCTACCGGGATTCGAACCCGGGACCTCTAGCTTAGTAGGTAGGATCGCTAACCACTCGGCTATACAGGTCGTCATTTAGAATCGATAAGGCAACATAAAAAAGTTTAATATTCTCAGAGGCATATGACGGTTAGGGACGAGACGAGCAGGACGTTCAGCTGATGGTAATTTATACGCCCTACCCATAACAATGCAGTGCCGCTCAGGATTCCTGAAAAACCCAAAAATTCTGAGCGGCTTTGCAATGACGCTCGTCACCTTGAGACATAAGATGTTAAATCTCATTTGCCCAGGAATTTCACTAGCAATTTCACACGGTAACAAACATGAAAAAAAACATACCGACGAATTGAGAACCTACTCCTTTCTTGAAGAAAAAATATATTGTGATTATTTTTCACTAACAGATTCTCAACTTATTCGTTTATAGTACGGCCATTTTGTACATCTGACCTGCACAAGCCCCTCAAAATCTGGAGCCTTGCAAGCATACAAATCATAATATATATTTTATAATTAATTAGTTTATTGGCCAATACAAAATAAATACATAACATTTTTATGAAATAAGTACCACGACAACCTCACGGGTTTGTCTGGGTACCTAGAGCCATTCAATTTATTTGTAAATTTCAATTTTCAATTTTTTTTTCAGGAAGTATCATATATTCATTTTTAAAAGCGAGTTTAGATTTTCGTGGAATTTATATACATTTCTTGCAGCTCTTTGGGCAGTTCGTTAATGTAATCTGGTATTACTATTTAGATTTAAATGTTCTTGATAATGCTTTATATGTTCATAAGCACATTGACGAATTTGCTAGAAACTGTGACAATCGTAATGTTAACAGGAGGAACATACATAAACTTGGTTATGTCGATTAAGTCTTTAACTGTTGTATATGCTTCTACAATATGATCTTTGACAATGTACAAATGTGTTACGAAATTTAAAGGAATTGTTAAAAAACGTTTGTGTGTGATAGGTTACTATGGCATAAACGAATTTCTTAATGATACATAGACTGGGAATGAAGCGAACACCTTCAGGCTCATTAATTATAAATGTTTATTGTACGATATTACATTGTAATCCATATTTTTATAAAAAAAGCACGCAGAGTTTCTTGCGCGCGTACTTCTCAGGTATGAGGCAGTCTCTTTCGAATGGGTGGTTATTTTTGACGTTCAATAAGTGATTTTGAATCCTATTTTGAATAAAAATATTTGAATTTGAATTGGGCGATGTATATGTTTCTACAATGTAATCCCAGAAAATGAACAAAACAAATATGTTACGAAATTTAAAAGAATTGTTAAATGTTACTGAAGCATAAACGGTTTTCTTAATGATACCACAGAGTGGGAATGAAGCGAACACCCTCGGGCTCTTTAATTATAAATGTTTACTTTTTGTTAAATGTACGATATTACATTGTAATCCATATTTTTATATAAAAAAAGCCCACTGAGTTTCTTGCGCGCGTTCTGCTCAGGTCTGAGGCAGTCTTTTTTTGAATTGGTGGTAGTTTTTGACGTTCAATAAGTGATTTTGAATAAAAATATTTGAATTTGAATATAAAGTTGCTAACGTAGACATGTACACTGGAATTAATAAACAGCGAACGGATAATGTAGATTATAACAGTGTTATGCAGCAAAATCGCCCGCCCCGCGTATTACCGTCAAAGTTGTTCGGCTATAATCCGCATTATCAAAGTGAACCGGCATTTTGGTGTACACTGCTTGCGCTACATTGAACGATGGACCTCGCTGGTCTATGAAGTACCAATAACTACAAAGTTTGGCTGCATGGAGCTACGTAATTAATTAATCTGTGCCACAGAAAGCGGTAATGTACACTGTGATAATGAAAAATGTTGCAATAATTGAGATGGGTTGCGATCATAAGATATTTTATTGCTTTAGACCTTTAGAGATTAATACTTACAGTGGCTGATGGTATTAATTAAATGAAACAAGTTCGCGGCGGTTGACTATTTAAAATAATTTTGTGTTAGATTAAGGATTGGTCTCCGCTGCGCTCCATCTATTTAAGAACAATACCTTTTTTATTTCGGCAACTATTATATGCTTGTGGCAGTGCGACGCAGGTCCGGCCACACATGGAGCTAGCTGTCATGTTTGGTTTGGCGCACCCTAGTATCAGCTCCATCCATTTGACCGCGTGTTACGCAGGGCTGATCGAATTGTCGGGAACCCAGTGGTCTGTGAACGGCTGGATCACTTGGCGTTGCGTAGAGACGTCGCTTCATTGTGTGTCTTCTACCGCATCTATCACGTGTTCCGAAGAGCTGTTCAACCTGATTCCTGCCGCCGAATTTCACCTTCGCACGACACGCCACAAGTTACGATATCATCCCCACCAACCTCCACAGTGCGCTTTTCAAGGAGCTTTCTTCCACGTTCTACGAAGCTGTGGAAGAAGCTTCCTTGTGCGGTGTTTCCGGGATACGACATGGGTACCTTCAAAAAAGAGCATACACCTTAAAGGCCGACAATGCTCCCGCTATTCCTCTGGTGTTGCAAGAGAATGTGGGCGGCGGTGATCACTTAACAAAATAAATTAAAAAAAAAATGTACTCACACAGTGCATTGTTATTGGTACCAACTACCAGGCGAACATAAGTAAACTAAAGATAGTATAATACATACATTCACAATGTAAGACAAATTGGACGTAGTTCCTGAAAAACGTTCCAAGCCACAAACATCACATTTTACTAACTTACTAAGTCATGATGTCATTTAAACAGTGACAGTAGGGCTGCCATTTTTTGTCAGTCCGTTAATACGAATCACGTGGGAGGCTCCTTTGCACAGGATGCTGGCTAGATTATGGGTGTGGTACCCACGGCGCCTATTTCTGCCATGAAGCAGTAATGTGTAAGTATTACTGTGTTTCGGTCTGAAGGGCGCCGTAGCTAGTGAAATTACTGGGCAATTGAGACTTAACATCTTGTCTCAAGGTGACGAGCGCAGTTGTAGTGCCGCTCAGAATTTTTGGTGTTTCAAGAATCCTGAGCGGAACTGCATTGTAATGGGCAGGTCGTATCAATTACCATCAGCTGAACGTCCTGCTCGTCTTGTCCCTTATTTTCATAAAAAAAACGTGACCAGTTTTGTGTTCTTATATAAATTTCGACATGATTTTGGTTTGGAACGCTTTCTACAATAACGTCTAATTGATAAACAGAATTGCCAATTTTAAGTAAGTAATACAATTGTTCCAGGAGACGTATCGACGCTGGGCGTGCAGCACGATGGTACCGCTGTGGGTGGAGGAGGGGGTGGAGGAGAGCGAGGAAGGTGGAAGGTCACGTCGGGCACAGAGCGAGCACTCAGGCCGGGGGCACGCTCGTCACCTGGAGCGTGTGGGACACCTGGACCGGCGGCGAGCGGGTGGCGTGGTGGGTCGCTGGGTGAGAGCTGCGGCCGCGGGCCCTGGCCGGCCGCTGGTCAAGCTCAAGCCGTGTCTGTCCGTCTGTCAGCGCGTGGAACAACACTGCCCCTACTTCCTGCCCGCCGACCGCGCACCAGCCTATCCCACGCAGTACGCCGGCGAGCCCACCTTCCTGTGTCTCGGTAACTATATCAATACTATCTATCCATCAATCGTATAGCATAAGTATGCTATATATAGGTAGTAGTTCTACAACTATCGTTGACAGTATTAACTTAAGTGTTCGTTACTATTTTTATCTACTTTATTTATATGCTTTAAATCCTCTATTAAAGATTCTGAAACAGTGAGCTTATTGCTAACATTAAAACACCCAATGTTCTAATAACCATTACATCATCCAAACGAGTGTTGTAATGTTGTACTGAGTTTCATAACAACACTCCTAAGTTTTTTTTTCCGATACCTTCATGCGCAAAGAGTTTCAACAGACATCCACATTCTTATTGCTCGATGCGTGGTATCTGTATGAATTTCAAAAAGAGAACATTTTAGTGTACGCGCGTTCCACACAACCAGAACGTCGCGCGCCGTAAAAAAAAAGTAGGTTATTCGAATCCCTGCCATTTTTCTTCGATATTTTTATTGTTTTGTTTACAAAAAATGAGCGATTCATTTTAAACGCTGCAAAAGAACATTATATTCGAGTGAATTTTAATTATTAAACTAACAAAATGTAAATTACTACTAAAATAAATAATTGTTTCATTAATACTTAGTTTATTTGTATGGATGATATTAGGTTACTACTAGGACTGGTGTTTTAATGTAAGCAGTAAGCTAACTGTTTCATAATCTTTTAGAGGATTCATATTCTGGGTGTAGATAAAGTCTTGTATGCACCTGTTGATAATTAGGTATTAAAACACTCATGTGATACTATTATCTCACGAGGCGAAGCCGAGTGTGAAATCCACGTTCGTCTTTTAATACCCCTTATTACACAACAGTTGCATAAATAACTATTAACTAATATGTTGCTATCCATGAGGATCTTTAATTGGCTTTTTGTCACTATTTGATTTTATTTAAAACTATTGTACGCTGTTGGTCTTCCTATATGAATAAAATAATTAATTAATTAATCACTCTGTTTGTTGTTTCACCTCGTTCCAAATGTATATGATACGTCGTATTCTTCTCAACCATCTTCCTCATCACTGCAAGTCTTGTCTAAGTAACGCACGCACACATAGTTTGATGTTAGCATATCCATAATGTTGACCCATTTGCGTGGAATCGATAAATGAAAAGCTTGGAAACTAGGTGCTCTATAATTTAATGACCTAAAAAGATTCAGGCATTCAAGCTGGCCTTACCATGCAGCACAGAAATGTAGGGATTTTGGAGCAAATTGAGTTGTTGTGATGCTTTACATACCGTGGATGGCTAATAGAATAAAGATGCAAGCTCGCATTGGCTCTAGAATATCCACAATCTGCTATCAGAAGCTTTTGGGCTATTTTAGCCACATTGCCCGACGTCTCAGACTCTTCCCAGTAATTTAGCCAAATTAATACTCATAGCCAAGGTGGAGGCCAAAAGACCACGCGGATGATCACACAGCCGCTGGTCGGACCAGATCAAGACACTCACTTACGACCGCAATAAGGAAAGCCGAGGACCGAAAGGAGTGGATGGCTTTAGTGACCAACGTTACGAAAACTTTGAAGTACGGACACGACTTTCAGAATGAAGACTGCGACCAAGAAGAGTGATGCGTGATTAAAGGTCAAACGATGCAGCAATGCCCTGGAGAGAAGCTTATCCTAAGAAAAATGATAGTAACTGTTACATGGTTACATCATCATCACAACATATCACTACATATTCTTCAGATCCCGTCAAGCAATTATAGCAGATGTTTTTTTTTGGCAGTAAAGAACGAGACCAGCTCCTGTTCGGTTCAGCTGATGGTTATTGTACGGCCCTGCCCATTATAATGCAAGGCCGCTCAGGATTCTTGAGAAACCCAAAAATTCTGAGCGGCACTACACTTGCGCTCGTCACCTTGTAAACACAATAATGTTTACACATTATTGTGTTACATATTTTCAATTTCAGCAATTTCATTCTTTGACCCTATTATATTGAGTTCATTCTGTTAATAAATTATTGGAATATATCGTTAAGGCAAAAAATTCACCTGAGTATTTTTTTTGTTAAGACTTACTACTATTTTTGTTGAATCAAAACGTAATTAAATATGTTACCCTTAATATGACAAAAATGTATACAAAAAGTAAAATTAATAATATTTCGTAAACAAAAAGTAATGTTTCTTAATTATAACATTAAAGAAATAAGATAACACGAGTTTTTTAGAACGATTTATCCAAAATTCAATTATAGATTATAAGTTAGATGAGATAGCATGTATGCAAAACGGGAGCACAAAAGCTTTAACTGACTAATTATTATGCTATTGTTAATTGTACAAAGCAGGTAAGGAATATCCTATTTATAAATAATAGAAAAAGCACAATATCAAGAGATAAAATAGCCTTTGTCTTCCTGAATAAGAGGCCGTTACTTATTTGTAATTATGCAAATGTAAGAATACACGTCGCTTGCAAACAACACCAAAGAAACGCTTTAGGCACGATTAGTTCGTGCCGCCGCCGCACGGCGCTGTCGCGCCCTACGCTTGGCCACAATTCAAACAGAGAATGCCCGAGACAAGCGGCGCTTGCTCTAAATGCACTCTTTTGCATTTGACCAATTGTTGCTTCTCAGCTTTCGTATTGACTTTTTTCTGTAGCGTTTATTTTGGATATCTTTTTTAGTGTAATGCGGCTGTTTAAACCTTGATGCTATAACAAATGTCATAAGAAATATTAAACAAAATAAAAATGATTTTGCTTAAAAAACACTTAAATCTCCAGGGTAAGAACGCAAGATATTTAGATGATTTACCTCCAAGAGCCCCTTTTTTGTTATCGAATCAGAGTTAAATGAGTTGAATGCTGCGACTCCTCGGAGAGAGAGAGTATTTCTGTGATAGAATGGACTAAGTAATAGTCTGACAGCTTACGTTTTGGAGACGGTATTATGGCAACGTTCCGTCGCTAGTCCAACAAACGAGGTTATGATGGTAAGTTCGAGGTTCCTAGAATCAATAACTACTACGGAGATAGAACTTTGAAAACAAGCCTACCTTATCTATTAAACAGCTTGCCTGAGGACATCCGACTAGAAACCAGTAAAAGAAATTTTAAAACTAAACTTAAGAAATATTTATTGTCAACACTGCCTTAAAATTAAAATTAGATTTTTTAGTATATCTTTATCAATATTTGTATATTAGTATTAATTACACTTGTATAAAATCAATGTTCTAATAAGCATTAGATAATGTATTACAAGAGATTTGATTCTGCAGACAAACTGTCCAAACAGTTTTGCGGGACTATGTTAGCTTTTAAGATTCTTCCTGTAAATGATTAATAGTATAAATAAATGAATAATGCTAAAACTAGTAAAAATTGTAGTTCTATTAACAATTTCCAGATCCACGCATACCAGAGACTGGTGCTCAAGCGAACAAGTCCAACTACGGGCCGGATGACTGCTGTTACTGGCACTGCGAGGGCCGGCTGTGCCACCAGTGCGAGACCCGACTGACCGAGCAGCAGAGGCCGGAGGCGCAGCAGTGCGCGCCCGTAGTGGACCGTGCCGCGACATGTTCCGTGCCGTACCAGGCGCCCGCTGTGGCAGCGACCCTCGGCCCCGCGCCGCTGCTCCTCGTGTCCACCATCTTCATTCTCAGCGTCACACGGACTCACTGGACGTCGTTTTTAGTGAATGTGCGTGAATCGAGGTTATAGTTTTACGTTTCCGTGCGCGGCTGTATCGTGCAACGCCAGCGCCGACCCACGCTGAGGACTACTAGTGATGTACTTATGATAATAAACTTCGCGCGATGACGTTTGAGGCCCGGCCGCCGCCCGGCCGCGGACTTCGGTTTTATAGACTATAAGTTAATGTTTGTGTCCGAATGTTCAATAAATAAACGAAATAACACCAATAATTATTATTGTTAACTAAGATTTCTCAAAATGTATGCCGTTGCCGACGTTCCGGTCAGTGTACACGATACATTATAATATATTATATATTTTTGTGTTGCTGTATTCATATTTAAATGGTTACTATATAGATATCATTTTGCGAAATCAGAATGGGATGGGATCTTGTCAAAGTAATTAAACAATCACATTTTTCGTGTGAAAATCGTTAGCAGGAATTTTAAGAACTAAAATTGATTAAACGGCAAAGTCTATAGTGACATTACGTCTACCTGTTCCCTCGTGAGGCTCGATGACAGCTTGGCTTGCCGTCGTTATAAAGACTAACATCCCGACGTTATAAAGAGCATCCCATTCAGATTTACATGTATAATGAATGATAATTACTTGGCTGCTTAAAAAGAATGGGCATGTATGAAATTAAATTACAACAGTAAAACAGATAGCTAACATGATGCATTTCATATAACATCTGGCTATTAGATTACAAACGGCTTTGTAATATATATATTTTTGTTAATTTTCCATAAAAACTATTTCATCCATATAAAGAGCAAAAACGAACGTTCAATAATATTATTAAAGAGATACTCCAAGAACAACCGAAACAAGTGCTCCCTATTTATCATATAATTTTATTTTTATTGGACGATGCAGATTTAAAGTATGGGTTCCAAATCAGTCCCCCTTTGTTATAGCGAGTCCACTCCTTTGTTCTGCCGCTAAATACCTACGCTATGTCGACATCTAGTCTTTAATAATATGCCAGGGCAGTCACAAACACTTACTTTAAGATGTTGATACACTGTCATGAGCGAACCGCGCGATAGAACCGCAGAGCCCGCGGACAGCATTGCGCGTCACTCTCACCCGTCGCTCCATCTAGTGCCCGATTTGACTCAGTACCTAATTGTATTTTTCTCCGGCTCCATTTTAATATAAATAAAGTATTTTAAAAAAAACATGTTTAAGTGTGCCCACTCTTTTTAAGGCTTCTTTTATAGAATGCATTTACGAAATTGGATTTTGAAGTCGCACGGTTCTAACTATTATGTAAAGTCTTAGGTCAACTTGGAGTTGATAAATTGTTAAGATTTGTTTTTTACTTAGTGGTAGGACGAGTTAGTATTTGTGCGGCTTTAAAACATGCTACGCGGCGCAACAGTTGGCGCTTACTATTCTAATAATTAAAATGAACATCACATCAGAGTCACAGTAGTAATTAAGTTTTGAACGTTGAAATTGTTTAAATATTTTGACAATCGTTTTTTTGAGAATTGGTTTTAGAAAATTATTTTTGTAATACATTAGTCTGTTGTGGCATAGAAGAATAGTGTGCGGACAAAATAGAATGTCAAGATCATTGAGAATTAAATCAACATTCAGCGTTATAGCTCTCACAATTTGCTGTGAATAATAATTGGTTCATTAATGACAATCTTGGAGTCTCAGGGCGCCAAGGCTTGCTACTCTATTTCTTTCACAACACAAACATTTTTTTACAATAATAGCAATTTGCATAGATGGTCAATCATGTCAATAAAGGTTCAGTTTGCCAAAGGTGCTTATCAAGAAGTAATTGTTATTCAAAGCAACAACATAGAATTGTAACAGGTAATTGATTATCTACTACTTACTAAAGGTAACTTTTTGACTAATCACTATCTTATTTTGTATATAAATGGGAGATAATAAATTAATATTCAGATATACATTACTATATTGGCAAGTAATGTCATTACTTCCATGCAAATAATGACTATAGTAACTACTTTCAAACTAAGTTACTAATTAAAAAAAAAATCTAAATCTATCGGAAAAAAACTTACACAGATGTGAAAAATCAGCAAGGTGAATTCAAGTGCGTTCACCAAGCGAGTCTTCCTCAGTCGACTCGAAAAGCCTTTACTCGAACCATCCTTGCCTATTTCGGATATTATCCGAGTATGACAACTCATTCTTATTCAATTCACATAAAAATGATAAATATGCAGAGCACGCTTAAAGAAACTTTCATTTCAATAAGCCCATTTGAATCATTGTACTGTATAATACTATTATTTCCATGAATAAAATTGAGTATTGATACAAAAATTAATGACAAATATTTTAGGAATGATGTAGAAACCTCTCACTTCTATGACAGCATATTATAATGAATGATGTACAAACCCATCACTTCTATGACAGCATATTATTATGAATGATGTACAAACCTATCACTTCTATGACAGCATATTATAATGAATGGTGTACAAACCTATCACTTCTATGACAGCATATTATAATGAATGATGTACAAACCTATCACTTCTATGACAGCATATTATTATGAATGATGTACAAACCTATCACTTCTATGACAGCATATTATTATGAATGATGTAGAAACCTATCACTTCTATGACAGCATATTATTATGATTGATGTAGAAACCTATCACTTCTATGACAGCATATTATTATGAATGATGTAGAAACCTATCACATCTATGCCCAACAGACTCACGACGCCTACGACCGGTCTATGTCTTAATGTTCAATAAAATAAAACTTAGGAGTAATTAATTATGGTAGTTGTCGTTTTGTAAGAAGTAAATAAAATTATATGACTTATTCATGTAATGAAATTGTATGTAATAATATATCCGTCTTATGAAAGTGTAAGTTATCAAAATGTACACGTGGTTGGTTGGCCATAATTTTTATAATATGACGTTTGTTTTATATATATGATGTAAAATATATTGTGTCCTGTATTATGATGGATGACTATCAGATTTTGGTATAGTCTTTTGGAAATAACAGAGATTGTTGGGTTTCCTGATTTTTAATGAAATCGTTGAACATTTAATCAGTAATCAGGCAAGTTATAATTGTAAAGACTTTATCGAGAGGAAGTTTGTTGAGAGTGTCCTCGAGCGGGGATCTAGTTGTTGTATTCGAATGATAAATGATAATAATATTAAGTAAGTTGTTTATTACGTTTTTATCACGTGCGAGAATAACTCTTGCTCGGATTGTTGTTTCCACTTATCCTTCACCGAACACACACAAGGTGCTAATTTCATCCCGTAACTTGCCAAACAGTGATGACTGCTTATGTTTTGTATTGTTAAAGTAGTAGACACAGATTGTACTGAAACTTTATATAGATGACTCTTTTAATACTCAAGCCGCCATTTTGTACTGTCGCGTCAGTGTGACAAACTACAGTACTAAATATATTCGCAGTCAACGTACGACAACGTGTTGCTGTAAGCCGTGTCGTACCTACATGTTTGTGTTACAATATGTCCGCGTCACTGTTTGGCCTATCTACAATGTATTGCCAATCATTTTTTCAAATGTTGGTGATCATTTTTCGCTTCTAGCGAACTAGCTTACTTCTAGCGTCTATTACTGTACATACTGTGGCCTAGTACTATTAATATGAAGTTTGATCTTACATTAACAACAAATTTCTTGTGTTTCAGTTTTAAAGTTGAGTATGCAAAGTAGTACGACGCTAGCGTTACAGGTACACTTACACAGTACTCAGTACTCGCCTGTATGTGAAGAATAGTTGAAAAAACCTAGAGAATATGTGTCAGACCAAGCACATGACCTGGTGGTGTTGACGACACTATCTGTCAGTCACGAATATACGACGAGTCCGTCACGCGTCACGCTGACTCCTATGCCTGTCATTACCCTTAAAACTGGAATACATGAGCACTAATGCGCTGGTGTGGGAAATTATTAATATATCATGTATGGGTCACTAGGTCAAATAAGACTAAATAGTATAATCAACAGTCCTTAGCCGCTCGCGATGGGAGATATAAAAGAAGAGTTTAATGCTTAAGAAAACATCACGGTAGTGAAAATTGCATTAAAGCGAGTACAATAATGCAAAATTACGACTATTTTTTTGTTCAATAAGTAAAAACAATTACAATATATTATATACGTTTATAATTACTATTGTGTATGAATTTTGGGCTGACTGATCGTAATCGAGTCAACATTATCCGAACGATTGTTTCATAGCCGAGCGTAACAGTTCGTTCTCATTCAATATCACCAAATCATTTCAAAACAGTAATTTGACAGTGTTGGTACTAAGTCACAGTAGTTACCAAGATAATTTCTTCTTTTATAATATAATCTTCAAATATGTCTAGGATGTGATTATCGTCATATTATTGAGGTGCAGATAGTTAATTGATCGGAATAGATTTTGCTTGCATTAAATAATTGATAACCTAATTATGTACTTTATCTATTCACGTTTAGACACAGCGAGGTTCAACTTCACTCACTTAAGCAACATAAGTAATAATATTTTAATATCGCGAATAGAATACGAATACATTATTTACTAAAATTATAAAATGGTTCTAAATATTTCGTGCGTATTTCCCGACACATTACATCCTAACTTAAATTCAAATGATGCATTTCATGACAGTTAGTTTTCCATCTAATAAATATACTTAATATATTAATTACTTTACTATAATTACCGACCTTAACTGTAAGCCTTATTGCAACACCATATTATGGTAAAATCGGTTTCATAAAAACCACATAACTAAGGTTACTCATATGTTTATTATCTTCTAAAACACACATTTTTTTTTACAAAAATATTAGGAATAGCAGTGTTACTCCAAACAATTGTCTGTGAGATGTATAATTTATAAGATAAGGTTTACGTGGGTAGCATAGCCTTGTCAATAATTAACGAAAATGGAAAACCTTAAAAACAAATTCGATCCCGTTATTTCCCTTATCATAAATAACTAATTGTGTTTAAATACGTCACCTTTAAGACCACGGTGCATCGGAATAATTAACTAAAAATATTCCATTGTAATAATTAATACAAACTTAATCTTTCTTTACCTTATGAGACTAGTTTTAATTAAATGTTTTGAAAAAGGATATTGATATTGTATGGAGCAACCCTTGCTATACTTCGCTACGAATTATTATCAATTACTAAGCAAACATTTCTGAAATAAAACTCACTCATAGTGCGTTCACTCTTCTAACAGTGAAAGCGTGTCATAAAAATTGAAAAATTGCCGTTCAGTGTCTGACATAAAGCAATAGTCTTAACTCACATTATAAAGTTCTTAAATACGCACATAGCATTAGGACTTTGAATAATAATAATTAATGAAATGATAATAACATGGTCGTAACTTGTAATCAAAAAGTGTCCCGTTTTATAACTACCAACCTCCACTCTCCTGTTAAATGTTATCTATCTTATCTTGTAGGCTGTGGTGTCTTCTCCTCTCGTATTAAATGTTGTTATAACTAATAATGGCTTATCTCAACTTCTGCCATCAGTCATGTTCGCACATTATAGTAATGTTCAGAACATAGTTCTGTGTGAGTCAACCGTGAAACCCGACTCACGTGCCTCTGTCAGTAAAGGCACACACATGGATATACCTTTTCCTTTCCACTTGAGAACAAATATACAACGTGGCCGAAGAAATATACTACTTAACCTAAATCATAAAAAAAGTAATAAAGAAATAAAAATACATAATTCACCTAAATAATCCAATTTTCCAAAACATCATTTCGGAACACCCTGTAAGTAATCTAGTAGCCGCGAACTAGCGTAGGCACTGACACGTACTTATTTCACACCGCGCCGTAGCCGTTAATACTCGTAGGTGTAGCGGCCTACGGGTGATTACTATTTTGTTTTCTGAATGTATAATTTCTTTGTTTGAAAATTTTAATTATTTCTTTAATTTTGCAAACTATTTTTTATGATTACGATTAAGTATCTCTCACTCTACCAATGGGCGCTTCTAGCGCCACCTTGTATAACCAGGCGAACATCAGTTATAGCTTTCTAAAGCGGGTTCAATTCTGTGCATCAATCCATGCTCTGTGTTTCAATCAAATTAATGAAAAAATAGTTCAAAAGCGAAGCTATTTGATGAAAAGGACCCGATTTTATCTACAGAGACACAAAAAATGGAAACTACAGAGCCCAAAGCTATAGTTAAATTTATAATAAAACGAATTCAGTTTCACATACGTTATATAGAAAACCGTTGAACACTTTTAGTTACAATGTCTATGCACTCTAAACCAAAATAATAGGGATAAGTAAGAAATTAATAAGTTATTGTAATTATTACAGTAACTTATTAATTTCTTACTACTTACGATACCTTAATTTAAAAAAAAAATATGTGCCCAAAAAAACAAATTAGCTGTTGCAAGCAGGCTTTTACACAAATTCTCTTATTTTAATTGTAAGGGACACTTAAAATCCGTGGCTACTTCTACTAATGCACACTGAGAATCTAATTATAAGTTTTTTACTGACATAATATATTCAATTTATGCTATAGGTAATAAAGTATTGATTTTTTGAAAAGTCGATATATATCGTCGTTGTTTTTAGAATTGAAATAACTTTTGGTTTGTTTTCATAATGGAGTAGCCATATCTATTCACAATAAAATATTCAAGGCTGCTGGTACTAATTCCAGCTTTTTACGAGACACATCTATAACAAATTAAAAAAGAAATACGGAGTAGTGAAATGTAATGTTTAGCCAATGTCATAAACTTACTCACTAAGAACGGGCCTTTTGATTACAGCATCAAATATGTGTTATATTATTGAATATAATGACCATAGATAACTACAAACATAAATAACGCCACTTACTTTAACCTTGTGTACTTAGGTATATGTAAATTATCAAGATTTAGAGTTAGTGAATGAATTACTAGAACATAAACTACTTAGTTGAAACACTTTCAAGCACTCGTTAAAACTCACACATTGACCGTATACTCCTATTTGGATATTTATTCTCTCTCTTTCTCTCTATTTCTTACTTATCATCTCTATTAGTCCAATGTATTATATTATTAGAGTAGAGTATTGATGACCAAAAGAGGATTCCGGTTCAATTGTTGTTGTGA
This sequence comes from Leptidea sinapis, assembly GCF_905404315.1. Taxonomy (NCBI): domain Eukaryota; kingdom Metazoa; phylum Arthropoda; class Insecta; order Lepidoptera; family Pieridae; genus Leptidea; species Leptidea sinapis. Next base: position 5,788,373 of record NC_066287.1, on the reverse strand, counting down.
AGTATTTGTAATAGATCTATGGCGGAGACTTCGTCACAGTCTCCAAATTGAACAACTGTTGAGTCAAAAAAAAACTGTACCAGAAATCTCCTCTTCATTACAAATAGGGACACAAAGTAAGCAATAAAAAGTTGAAAATTTTCGTTGACAGAAGATAGATATGACCGGCTGAGTAAAAAATACAAATACAGTATTTCTCTCTATAACGCGGTACAGTGATAACTCGCGTTTATATGACGCGATTTCATAACGCTTTATAACACGGGCATTCATATAATATGTGGATTTCTCACATATATATTCCTTTATTGTGAAATTAAAATGATTTGTACAGTTCATAATTAGCTTCGCGTACCTTTACACGTGTGTCAATTGTGGTATTACAAAATTAAATTTTTTGATTATTAAAAAATAATTAAATCATAACAAAATAGTGAAACTAGGCAAACAAATATAAATACTTGTTACGAAAGATGATTTATTATTATATTAACCAAAATTGTAAAAACGCGTAATAAGGCAATATCAAATCGCACATCGCGCTTTCCTAAACGCAGAACCAATCCGCCGCGTTATAGGGGGATTACCTGTATATTGTCCTAGTAACGTTTTTAGGGACTTGTTTTTATGTTTCATTACATTTTGATAGCATGTAAAATATGTTTTTAATTATATGAATGTATGATTTGTTGTACATAATAATGTGTAAATGTTTAACGCACAAATATTATGAAAGAATGGCTGATAACAATGTATGTTTATGTATTAGCTGTAAGTATTACTGGAAATAGTATAGGAATACGAACTAGTTTTTTAGTGAATGCTCTGTTCTGTTCGTGTCATTTGTGTATCGAAAGTTACTGATTATTAAATTGGAAACTGTTCAGTAATGAAAAAGTGGTGCCGCAACTTATTTGAAATCCCGCGTCAAATTTAAATGACTGTTTAGGCATTTTATAAATTAATATCTACAGCCGATATGTCATTTGAATTTAATGACTGTGATACTTTCATAGATTGTTTCTGTACAAAATGAGTCACAATCTCAAGCTTTTTAATTTTAACCAAATTATTTTTAACTTATAAATAATTTAATTTGATGTGATACGCACAATAGTGAAATGTCCTTTCGGGGTACACCTGCTGTAATAAATAATAATCAATATTTTATTATAAAATATTATTACTTAATTCATAAATTTTAAGGAAAAGGAAACTGAAAACAGACATTTTCTTTACAAAATGTGCTTTAAAATAATCACAACGTTAAGTGCAATAAATAAGTGAAGTAAAATGATCCAAGAACAACGAATTCTATTTTCTATCAAATGCTTATCATTATTCAAACAAAGAATTTAAAATGTATGTTTTATACAATCACATTAAGTTTTATATTGTAACTAAGGGTGTTTGGGTGGACGCACCTAATGAATTTATGCCAGATTGACCTGAAGAAGCCGCGCGTATAAAAATCGTTATCATGTTTGCATACAATTGGGAGGAGATTCCTTTAGGACTGCATCGTAATGCACCGCATATGACTAGTTATAGTCCGGAAGATTTTATTGGTCAATTTGAAGCGGACGCAGAGCCAACAACATGCTCATTGGCTCACAAGACGGTGTTTCATTTGGATTAACACGTGTCATTCGACAATTGGGTATTTAGAACATTCATGAAACTCGTAACTCTTTGCTATCTGTGCTCACGACAGGTGCCTGACAGGGATGTACCATTTATACGTCACTTCAAGAAACATTCAGATTAAAGCTCAAATTAGTTTTAAATTTAACTGTTGTTAATGGTTAGAACCGGTATTTCCCAGTTAATTTCGCGAGAGTCGAAACGAACCCAGCGTATCTACCACATGGTAGAAACTCGTCTAGCGGTGAAGAATTAATATCAATAGTTAAACATTTTTCTGTCTAATGAAGACAAGGAAAATAGGCACCGTTCTTAACTCGTTTATCCAACAAAACTTTAATAATGCACTTGGAGAATAGTTGTAAAAGATAAAACAAACGATTATTTCAAAGATTTAGGTTATCTTTTCGTTTTTTAGCCTTAACTCAAATTCAAATATTTATGTTAGGATTTAAAATCACTTAAAAAACCACCCATTCGACAAAGTATGCCTCAGACCTGAGACAAACAGATTATTAGCACCTTTATGGAATATTTGAACGTCACATTCAGTTCATATATCGGGTTTCTCATACATATACATCACTTTACATGTTCAACACTTGATAGTTTTAATTATAAAGCATTTCTAATACTACAAAGACCTTCGTCGACGATGCTGTGGGCAACTCACGTTCAATATTGATTGACTATATCAAAGCTTTTGTATTTGTCTCACCGACTTTTATATCAATACTGGCTAAGGAGAAGCACACCATATGCTCGTCATATGACAGAAAAAAATATTTTTAATGATAAGTGATGAATAATAAGAAAACAATAGTAATAAATGGCCTTCCATTTTGCAATTGTTATGTAATTTTGTACGGTACGACTCGATGTACCCCGTTGTCAATAGATGTCTTATGATTGAATAGATTATATAATAATTAATAGGCCGTGACTATATACAAAGTACGAAAATAGTTGTGGCATAATTAATTCATCTAGTACAATACCATCACCTACCTATATTTATAATATATATATATATATGTACTTATTAAGAAAATAACATCGATAGTAATTAAAGGAGCATAAAATATATGCTTAATTAAAAACAAATTCGCACTGTTTAAAAAAATATAAATACCATCTTTAATCTCAGAAAGTTTTTGTAGAGCATTTTATATATTTGTGGCAAATTTTTCAATTTTCAGTCCCTTAGAGCTGAAAACTCCGTTCGATGTAAAATTTTAAGATTACAATTGTTTACGATCCAAAAAAGAGGCGCAATAGAAGGGATATTTAAATAATATGTCGCGAAAGTTGTTTGTCTGAAACCCAAAGGTGTGTGGCCGACCTAATATCAGATACGCATTTGACGATGATAAGGCTAAGCGTACACTGAGGAGGACACTAGGTGACGCAGCACAGCACAGTACAGATTGTGCAGGGCAGGGCATAAGAGACAGACATAAGCCACGAACGTATGCTGCGGCACAACAAGAACTATTTTGCGTCGTATAAAGAATAAACTTATTCTAGCTGACGAGTAAAATGCCTTAGCGACATATGCTGTTACAGTACGGGACACTTTTATAAATAATTTAATTACAATAGGAACAGTTTCTTTGTGAGGCGGTTGCAAGAAGTCGCTTGTAGTTTTATTTTCAACATACATAATATGAAAAACGTTTTATTTCTCGGCAATGATCACAAACACACAACTGCAAAATGTGCAAAGGTGCGCGAGAAATGATGCGCACCAAAATCGTTACTATCCCATTTGATGGGTAGGTTTTACTCTCCATATTTTCCTCATACTGGGCGCCTTATATGAAAATCGATTCTTAAGGAGTAAACTCCAACAAAATTCAGGATAAGCAGTAAAAACATGCACGCATCGCGCAGAAATCTGTGCCGGCCATACAACGAGATGCAGAGCAGAACAGACGCATGTTTGCATCGCAGCGTACGTAGCTCTTAGTACGTACATATGTTACAAAATCTGCTCTGCCCTGTGCTGCGTGGACCTGCGTTGTCTGAGTCCGATCCGTATCCGTGTGTTCCAAGTACAATAAGTGATTTTTCATTTAATATTTAAGTGCATTACAATCAGACTTTTCCGACACGATTCTGCAACCAGCCACTCTCCATTCACCGAACGTTAAACATGGTCCTTCGAGCCGGAAAACTTGTCGCGGTTACCTTAGAGTATAACATAATACTTTTATGTTGTGATTACAACACCGCGAAAACATGGTCCGAAGTAGTCGTAGAACTATTTCCAGTGTGGATCTAGTGCGTAAACTGCCATAGAAATAGTTATTCGTCTACTCCGGACTGTTTTGACACGGATTCGGATCGGACGTGGTGCGAAAGCGCTCTAACTGTCCGCACGCTTAATTCCGTACTTACAAGATGTCCTTGTTGCACTACATAGTAAAGTGTTGTGTGATCGTAATAATATCTTTAATTGTATTTTTTACGTATAAATAATAAGTCCTATAAGGATTCCTATGAACAATCTGTTTGTACGTTGAAAAAGGCGGAGACCATTTCATCCACGATTTATTTTATTTGGATTAATGAGTATTAAAAGGACTGCTGAGACCCCGAAAGTGCAATTTTTTTGTCCACAACGCTTGAGAAAAATGAAATAGATTAAAATGTGACACAAGTAGTTAGTGCTTAGTGAAGTGGAATTTGTAAGCTACGAGAGGAAAAATATAAAGGAATTAAAGTTTATTAACAGTTTGATATGTAAACCTTAAAACATCATGAAATATTGTTACTGTTTGTGAATTTGTTTTAATTTGTTGTACAATAAACACATTCTAATTATTACATTTATAAAATAACTCTATCGTCGATGCGGGACACTTGTATGATTAAATAATATATTTCTAGATCATATAAATATATTGAGGCACTGAACCCTGAACTATAAATTAAGCATAAAAACTATATATTCGTTACCTACTCGTGATTTTGACAGCCAGGTACATGTTTAATGTTTCACAAACAAACTTAATTGCAATTTTTTTACTGGTTTTCGTAAGCGAGTTCGTATTGTAGTAAGCAGTTAATTCGTTCGTAACGCGCCAGAGGATTTATCAAACATGAATGATTTTCCAGTAAATTTGTTAAATACCGCCTCAGAGCTGGATGTATGTATATGAAAGAAAATGTAGAGTTGTGCTTCAATATATTGATATGATCTAGGATGTGGTAGGTGTTTCTCAAGTAGCTGTCTTGTAATAAGTTGTTACGTCGGCCCCGCGCAGAACGTGCGTAGTAGCGAGCGGCCCGCACGGTAGACATTGTTTAACACTCGTCATAATTAATGAAGTTCGTATTAAAGTAGATGGATTTTGAAATTAAATATTATTTGCATTTTCCTATAAGAGTTAGATCGAGACAGTAGGTCAGGTGACCGAGTTATGAATCGTGGAGAGGTTTATAAAAAAACTTTATGAAAATGAAATAGAATGGAGCGTCATGTCGTGTGACCGTGTAATTACTAACTTAAGAGAAATTATTGAAGGAACAGACAAATGTTAAATAAACCGATTAAAACATAATCAAGTCTCTCATTTAGTACCTTTAGCATATTCATAAACATATTATTAAAGTGAAACTTTTATTACACTGTCTCAAACTTTTTCGCCTGTGTGTTGCATGTCGCGTGACGGTCGGGCGGCGCCTATAGTTCGCAGCAACTGACCGTGTAGTGAATAGACTTTTACTCATTTATGCCAGTGCTCCACGCTATTTTGTTTATTTTTATTATTTCCCATTATCATTCCAATTTTCCAAGCATAAAATTAAGATTGATAAAGCGATTTTTATACCCTTAATGGAATATTTTTCCAAAAATTTTTAGTTAAATGTCTAAAAATGTGAATAAAAGTTTCACTTTTACCGTGGTTTCATAAAACCACACAATCATTTTTTTTATATAAGAGGGGTCAAACGGGCAAGAGGCTCACGGGATGGAGAGAGGTGAGGCAACCGCCCATGGACATCCGCAACAACAGGTGTCAAGAGATGCGTTGCTGGCGTTTAAGGTGGAGTATGCTCTTTTCTTTAAGTTCCCTAAGTCGTACCAGATCGGGAAAACCGCAGCCGGTAATTAATTCCAAAAGTGCCTGTGCGAGGCAATAAACTCTTGCAAACGCACGGTTGTGGAATGCCAGAGGTCAATATTTGACAAAACATAAACCATTTTTGGCGTTTACAAGATATAAAAGACAGTAACAGACGACACAGACTCACACAGAGTGGAGCACGACCATCTCACAATATAATTTTACTTAACACCTATTATACAGGCATAAAAGGCATTTATGTTCTCAAAATTGATTCCTTTAGAATTCTTTTTGATGTCATTATATAAACTTTAACAATAGGTCTGGCGGCTATTGTTATTGTTCTAGCGACTATAGGGCGGGCATACACTGTCAAAATTTCAGCTGAATCACTCATGCAGTTTATGACACAGAGCACTGACAGACAGATACACGGACGGACATCGGGTTCTGAGAGACAGGGTTGTGATGCCGCTGTTTGTATGTGTGTTATTAGAGAATACGGGCCGCCACTTATGTTACATGGGACCTGGTGGTATGTTTTTTTTATATAAAAATAAGGAACGAGACGAGCAGGACGTTCAGCTAATGGTCATTGATACGCCCATTCCATTACAATGCAGTGCCGCTTGTATTCTTGAAAAACCCAAAAATTCTAAGTAATTTCACTAGCTACGGCGCACTTTAGACCGAAACACAGTAATGTTTACACATTAGTGCTTCACGGTAGAAGTAGGCACCATTGTGGTACCCATAATCTGGCTGACATCCTGTACAAAGAAGCCTTCCATTGGTGTGTTTGTCTACCTCCATCTATAATACGATGTCCAGCGCCCGATACTGCTAGTCCACCTGTGTCTGCCGCGAAGTACGTTTACAGTTGAATGTTGTGGTTGTGTGTTTTATTAACACACAGACCACGAGGTGCCAGCCCGGGTGAAGATCTGGCATGGGTAATCATGGTAGGGTTTGACAAATTTAAAATCAAGTTTTGTTTGCAGTAAAAGCTCCTTAATCGGGGGAGTAAAAAGTTGCAACTCATTCTTGTTTTTGTGCCCCAAAGTTTCGCTACTCTTTTGGAGTGATTCATAAAGAACAAATGTAAAAAGCAAAAAAGTATTTTTGCCAATAAGCGCAATGTTCATTGAGTGGTGGTTGAGATTCTTGTATGTTCTTCTCACGAGCTCTACTTTTTCCGAACGTATGGGAGAGTCAGTAATTTAGAAGAAATATTAAAATATAGTCTTTGGCAATTTTGTGACCCCAAATAGTTGTACAACATTGGTTTTTTACGCTGTAATCCCCTCAATGAACTGAGCATAAAGTGACAAAGAAAAGGTACATACAGTGAACGTGTTTGAGACATAACAGATTTTATGAAAAAAAAAATTCTTATTAAAAGGGTTTATGTACTTTCCAACCCTGGAGAGTTGTGAATGTACAAATCTAGGTTTGCTGTTGGCAATTCAATGTACCTGTTGAAAGAAAATATGTCAGGGAATTTATAGATGGATAGAAGTTGTATAATTGCTGTGTGGGACCGAAATGCTGTGAAAGACAAATTTGGCACGTTTTTTATTTTTATTCAAAACAGATGAGGAATACTGAGCTACGCAAACACGCCTAAAAATTGTATCTATAATTTGGAACCACTTCAAGCCAGTCTATCTCCAACCACTCTTTTCCACATTACTCCTGCCACTCCTCTAATATCATCATCCCATCTTTTCTGGGGTCTGCCTTTCTCCTTTTTTCTTCCATAGGTAGTAGGTAGCATACCATCTTGTCACTTTCTTACTCCATTTGTCATATCCTCTTACCATGTGCCGTGCCCACCTCCATTTTAGTAATAGAAATAGATTTTTAATACTATGAAGCTATAAAGGGTCTGATCGACTTGGAAATCTTGGTAAGCTCACAAAAAAATAACTTCAATATTATTAGTCCTCGAGACCAAAGAGGATGTAAATACTACGTAAAAAGAGGCGGGACTACCTAAGTAAAACTTAAAATTTAGTATAGTATGAAACGTCCAGTGATATTTGATAAAAATCATAGGTTTGAAATAGTAATTACAATAGGGCGACGAAGTATAATCCGGCTAAGTTTGAAGTCGAACAGTTGCTTAAAACGGAACGGATTTCGGCTATCTCCGTTTATTACAAGATTATAGCCGTCATCTGTCAATCTATCAATGACAGCACTTTTCACACTATCGATTGAATAATTTTTTTCTTAGAGAGATTCGCTAGGCTACACGAGACACTACAATGATTATGATTTTAGCGTGACACTTACGTAAAAGTGATCTCTGGAAAGAATATTTCATGCTTCATACTTTACTGAACGCGATTTTAAAGCTCTCGTGTTATAATTTAAAATCGATAGAAGTGGAAAACGTCTTTTGGCGCGCTGAGATTTTTTTTTGTAGGTTTTTAATACAAATGAAGTGTCACGCTCGGTCGCGTTACGCTCGTTCAGGTGAAGTTGGCTCAAGTCGAGTAAAGGTGTACGTACAGTCAGAAAAAAATACCAGTGTAATGTAACCACAATTGGAATTATATTTTTGGTTCTAGGTGCTATCTTCATCTACCGAGATAAAATCTTTTGCTTTCGGACAGGATTTCTTTGAATTCTTTCCCTTACTGCTTTGACCACCTCTTTCATACGAACTTTCTGTCACAAAGATCTTTTCTGTCACAAACAGAGGTACAATGTACCTATTAATAGCCCGTTACATAAACATTTTACTAATACCAAGCCTATGGAGAGTTTTAAAAATTGCATTTGGCTCCATACCTACTTTGTGTAATGCAATCACAGCGATTCGGTTCTCTGTATCACCCCACTCCATTTTAATTACTTGCGCCAAAATGAGAAAACTCAATGAACAATCATATAAAAATGACAGATTCCAAATTGAAATATAATAGGTATTTTGGTTATTTTTAATTGTAACATTATTTATGGCCAGAATAAGTAGAACATACCTATAGTTGTGTCATAAAATTACTCGTCCCATGATGTTTATTCTACTGTCGTGTGTTAATTGTTTAATAAAATATTCTTATTTGTTTTTTAATAAAAGACACTAATTTAAAAAAAATATTTAATACAAAAATTATTGCTTACTTCAATATCACACGCGAGCTTACATCATCTATTTATATTACGTATAAAAACTATGACTGGGTATTAAATTATTGTTCACAAGATATAAAGAGTTCTCAGTCGTCCTCACAACACGCCGTTCACTTTACACAAGGTGCGGAACAGACAGACACGCGATCACAGGGAGAGATGCGGTGACTCCGACCAACGCTTCGGATGCCGGTGGTACTAAGACAGGGACTTTATCGCTATCAGACCAGCGCTCAGAGTCAACAGATGGACCGATGTCGACACGCCACTGTTACCCCTCATGCTGTCAGGGTCATCTGTGGAACACACGTGAATGCTGTAGCCTGACCTGTGCATCTAAAACCTTTGAGATTATTAACAATCATTTGTTTATCTTTAAGCTGCAGAAGCATAGGCTTGGACTCTATACAATTTCTAACAATTTTAATGCCAAAAACTTGTTGCCCGCAGGGTAATTTAAACTGTAGTTCTATGCAAATAACAAGCAGACTCCACCTGCTGTAATTTCATTATCTGCCAATAGCGGTGACAATATTGTATAAATCGTTCAAACAAACATCAGGATAAAATATTAATATTGATATTCTTACACTAAAATTTGAAATCAAAATTTTATGAACAATAGGATGGTGGGACTCGAACCCGCGACCTCTCACGTTTCACTTGTTGGCACTTCTTGTATGCTTTGTTCAACTCTCAGGTTGTGGCTTCATCTACAGGATCTACTGTACAGTTGACAACCTGCTCAACCCTAATATTTGCATAATAGGAATTTGACTTGAGATAGTGCTCTTGCAAATCTAAACAATTTGTTATGTTTTTAAAGTGATAACCCTCACTTCCGGCATTTATAAACTCTATTAATGATATTCTTACCAAAGATTTAATGCTGTAGCTAATTCAGTTTTAATTAGAAACTTATATCGCTAAAAAGTATTTTGTTTTGGCATTTCATATAATTTTATCTATCGGTATGCATAAAGTCCAAGCCACGCTCAACTAAAAGCACAAACACACAGCAAACCAAAACATGCACAATCAAAAACACTCAATGAGTAATGATATGAAAATGATAATTGTAAAACATCATGAGATCAACTGGGATCCGTGCATCCTGTTTTAGCAAACAAAACAAATGAAAAATAACCTACGATGTTAATGAGTGATGGAGCAACGAAGGACGATTCAAGTCCTCCTAATTATGAAGCCCTGGTACATTACAGTCTAGCTCCACTTGACTGTACGTTGATCACTGAAACATTAACTTGCCTTTAGCAAGAATTTAGTAATTCCACCGTTACCGACTAACTACACCTCCAAACTAAAACAAATTTCTATACTACTATACGTGCATAGTTATAAATGATCAATCTTAATCAAAATTAATGTAAATAATTACTTTTGTTGTTAATATGGTCATCTGTATTCATAGCCCATTTTGTAATTCTACTCTTAACTTAATTGTTAGTCACATTGTAAAAACTAAAAATAATTCAATATTTTCTAGTATTCTTAACCCAAGGGTGCAAAACTGATTTGCATAGTTTCATTCCCAACCTCAATTAGTTTTAAATTTCACCACAAACTTGCAAAATAAATCACACGAGTGTAATGTGACATAACTAAACAACCTTTCTTACGTTTCTGTATTCGTAGCAGGTTGGCGAGTACTTTAAAAACTTAAATAGAATACTCGAGTTCTTTTCATGAAGTCATCTAAAAAATTAAAAATTTATAATCTACTTACTCAATATTACCATAACTTATTTATTGCTATATAAATATAGTATTTATATAATCCCCTACAATTTTAAGTGTTAATCTACAGTATTATATACTCATATTTACAACTCAAATTCTACTAGTAAGGAACAACCTAGTTATGTATTTTGTACGTTATAAAGTGATAACTTCATTTGCGGCGTTGTGCACTTTTCTTGGGATTGGTATAAAATGTTAAACTCGCGTCAGGACACGTGATCTGATCGATAATTCGTAAGACAGTCGTTGAAATTATGAATGAAAGTTTATTTTTCTGAGAGATAGGTAAACTTTTTAATGTAAAATAATTGTAATAGTTCTGAAGGGTTTTTATGTATTATAGATTGTCATTTTTGTGTACAGTAGCGCAATAAATGAATATTGTATTTACACAAATACTGATAAATAAAGCAACTCGTGCGAAATTATTCTGTAACCATTCCAAAATATTAAAAATGCACAACGTTAATGTTCAAGATTTCACTTCTGCTGGTAAAAAATTATTATTATTTTCAACTGCTACAAAACTTGGTAAAGCATCAGGATTAGGTTCTTGCAGTTCCATAATACTTGACAAATTGCTTCATTGGATACAATATAAAATGTCTGAGACTTTCAATGATATCGAATCGATAAAGATTGATTTAATAAAATATGTACTATGTATCATTTACTTTTGCCACATCTACTCTCTTTTTAGATGTTATTATATACGTTTTAATTTAACAAAATTAGTCTATTATTCTTTGAAAGTTCTTTAATTGAATCATCAACTAAGGATTAAATAATTTGATTTAAATATTAGCTAAGTCGTGTTCCGTAGGTATCTAAAAGTTTGTGTTTGTTGTGTTCTATGTCATATTGGAATGATTTATTGTTTTGCCTGAAGCTACCACAACCAATATTCATGCAGAAAAGAAAATAAAAGCTAACTACGCATGCTTATGTGAAAAACAGAACGTACACAAAGTGCATGGTGTGTACGCCAGAATGAAATCACCGCTTGTAATCTCACTGGTATTCATATATCCCCTATTAACTAATTGAGTCTTTGTTCTATTAATTGTCTATGTACAGCGTTCAGGAACGTTGAGATGCTATTTCCTGAACCAGAAGAAAGATCTGGGAGCGGATGATTTTAAACCTAGAAGACAAACACAAATACAAATTGTAAAGTGGACAGTGAATGCCCAGTCACCAACAAACAACAACGTCATAGTTAGTGAATTAGATTTCAAAGTGATAAATAATAAAAGTGTGTGTGTACTTATGTATGCAGGAAGTTATACTTCTTTGGCCTAACAAAGCAAAAATCCTTAAAATTATCGCGCTATTCTACGTTTGTAGAAACAACAATATATTAAAATCTTGCAACTATGGCTTTGACAATTAATTATTAATTAACGAATATGGCTATACGGGCTTCAACTCTTTGCCTATCCTAATAATGGACTAAGAAATCTAAAACGACGAAGCAAGTTCACTCTGTTACTTCTGTGTTACAGTGATAAAATTTCACTCTTATCATTTCTTCATAACGCGTCTAAAGAAGTATAACTTCAATCATTAATAATTGCATTACATTACTACGTGTGTAACTAATTCAAAACAATTAATCAAAATTACAGCTTCAGATGCAAACAAAAAAACTGTGTTGTTTAAATTTGTGAGTTGGGACTTTAGTTCTAATATTAGCTGTATTAAGTGCTTGAGTGTATTCAAAGGTTATAAACTATTTTGTTAATTTTATGCGTTGAAAATCAGCATTTAAGCTTTATTTCAACGCAATACGGTATGTTCGTAGGCGCCCAGAAGCCGCGTCAATAAACGTTCTTCAACAATAATCCACGGCAAAAGCAAAGGCTACAAACGAACAAGTTTGTTAATAAGGAGGCTAAAAGTAAATGTCATGTTAGTAAGTTAATAAGGCTTGATAGCAGTCAACAAAAATGATGTTAAGAGTCAGAGTTAGTTGGTTAGTTGTTGTTATAAAGATTTGAAGCATCTGAAAATGGTTATGAAAAAAACAAAATCATAAACACAGAATCAAAGGTTAAAAAAACATTCATAAAAATATAACACTAAGAAATGAAGTTTGAGTTTAAACTAATCTAATAGGGAAAATGAATAACACATACAAAAGTTGAACATAAATAAAATAACAACCAATTAAGAAGACAAGTCACAAAGCAAATTTTGGATTCGTAGTCGAAACGGAAAGACGCATTACGGCCCTAAATAATTAAATACTCTTGATTTGTGATTTGAAACTGTATAAGTAAAAAAGTTATCGAGTTATAAAGTACGTATATCTTGCTAATGAGCGTTTCTCCTTATGTCAAAATTCATTATTTTTTATTTCGCTAGATGGCGCTGTCATACTTTAGCAATAACTCGTGAGTAATGAGTAAGTACCACCTATATGATATTATTCTTTGATGTTTAATAATTAATTTATGTGATTTCTGCTTTATATGACGACTCGGCTACATCTAGTGGATTTTTGTTTCTGCTGTACGAGTAATCGTTTCCTTAATACTTCTTAGATTCTAGTTGTATGTAGATAACTAGAATATAGAAAGACAAACAAAACAAGCAAAGGGGAAATCGGAACGAATTATTAAAACATCACAGAGCAAATGACACTTGACAGAATATAAATTATGATTTAGGTTTGACGTTTATTGCTATGAATCAGGAATTCTTATGTGTCATTAGAGCACCGCCATCTAGCAAACCTTTCAGAAAAATAAAATTGCAAAACGCTCATTACCTATATTCTGTAGATTATATTATATGAGCGTAAATTTTTATGTAATTGTCAAAACCGCCATCTTGATTTTTTAGGTCACTATAATTTGAATTTTGAATTTAAATTAGAAATATGTGAATAAACTAGATTGTCTAGTACCTAAGCAATTAATTATTGATTTTGTGCAGAGAAAATATTAACGAAATATATAGAATACAGAATATTTTACTCATTTTTTAAAATTAGAGATTTAGTGTAATAGAGAAAATATAACTTTTCAATAATATGAAATTATTAAAGATTACGGTGCTCTACTTTCTGAATGTTTGTTTTTAGTAACTCATTAAAGTTTCAGACCAGAATTAATATTTTCTTTTTTAATGGATTATAACAAAATATTTAACATTTTAATCTATCACTTTGTGCTTGTATGATCCATGGTCTACTCCTATCTGTCAATGTCTTTGTGTTCCAAATCACAATCAAGAGAACCTTCATGGTATCGGTAGTTTCTCTATCCTCTGGGTGCCGGAACATACCTGAGTCGAAGATGATATCTCCGACATCATCATCAGATCTGTCATCGTGTGCTGTGATACGCGCGTTACCTCCAACTGTCCCTCGAGGTGCGCTACTACATCCTAACCACCAGTATGCCGTCGATCTTGGGAAGGCTGGGTTATCGGTATCCACCTTTGGGAATAAAATTATGATATAATTAAATCTGCGTACCCTATGGTCTAATGCTATCAATATTCCAATCCAAATATTTTTATTCAAAATAGGATGTGACATCACTTATTGAAAGTCAAAAACTACCACCCATTCCAAAAATAATGCCTCTGACCTGAGAAGAACCGGCGCAACAAACTCAGCGGGTTTTTTTTTGCATAAAAAATATGTTTACAAAGTAATATCGTAAAATTAAACTTATTATGAGGGCAATCGCTCCATTTCCAATCTGTGGCATCATTAAGAAATTCATTTATGTTATAGTAACGTTTACCACACAAACTTTTTTTAACAATTCAACAATTCTTTTGAATATCGTAATACTTTTGTTTTGAACATTTTCGGGGATCTTGTTGGAAAAGCATATACAACGCCCCACAATAGACTTACTAAATCGACTTAGCCGAGTAGCAGGAATCATAAGTTTATGTCTGTTCCTGGTGTTAACATTATGGTTATGACAGTTTCTAGCAAATTCACTTATGTGCCTATGAACATACATTACATTATCAAGAATATATTGACAAGCAACAATCAAGATGTTAATTTCTTTGAATTTTTCTCTCAATTATTCTTTAGGACCTAGGTTATAAATAGTGCGAATAGCCTTTTACTGTAGCACAAATATTGTATTAATATATATATATCTAATATTTAAATCATAAAAGTTTGCGGGTTGCTATGACCATATGAAATACCATTTCATATGGCCAATATTAATCTTCAATGCAGGCCCTATTCTTACTTAAAAATTAATAATAATTAAGAATAAAAATAAACTTACACTGAAGGTTCTGTCATTAAATCGCCAATAGGATCCACCTTTGAAGAAATAAGTGTAGCCATTTGTATATTGCAAGGCAGCATCTATATTATCAGGGATCCCTTCCCAGTTCGACAAGGGTTTCGGGTAAGTGGATTTGACCGGTGGCCGTTGCGCGGGGTCAAACCGCCAGAACTTCGAGCCTTTGTAGAAGTAAATTTTACCATTTCCTGACCAGACTAACGCTGCGTCAATATTATCTGGGATACCAGTGAAACCTGTAAAAACATAATAACCTCTATAAGATTTATGTGGAATAATATTGAGGATGTTGAACACTTATTAAATACGAAATAGTAGGACTTATGGGTTTGAACAGATTTGATACGGGCATGTTTGTTAATATACTTGCCCGTCCTGCATCTAAGGATGCCATAAGTCTGTTTGAATCCATAAGTCTCATTTGTTGAAGACTGTATAACTTGCTTTTCCTTTTTTTTTTTTTGGTTTGATAAGTTAAAATTTTTGTTTTTCTTTTGTTTTAGGGTTAATGTACTTGCTTATAATGGAGCTGACATGTACATACATAAAAAAAACCCCTAAATAAATAAAGAAAAAAAAGAATACATAATAAGAATACAATAGATATTATATATTTTATATATTAGTGATATCCTAGAAAATTTACATTATAGTATAAATCTGCCAACATTTATATCATAATAGCACATTGGTGCCACGAAGACAGCGCTTTTAGTTATCCTTAGCGTTGACCTTTTTTTTTATTTAAGAAAATAAGGTACGAGACGAGCAGGATATCTTCTACTGATGATAATTGATACGCCCTACCCATTACAATGCAGCTCAGGATTCTCGAAAAACTGAGCGGCACTACAATTGCGCTAGCCACCTTGAGACATAAGATGTTAAGTCTCACTTGCCCAGTAATTTCACTAGCTACGGCGCCCTTCAGACCGAAACACAGTAATGTTTACGCATTACTGCTTCACGGCAGACCTAGGCGCCGTTGAGGTACCCATAATCTAGCCGGCTTCCTGTGCAAAGAAGCCTTCCACAAACCTGAAGTTAGTTTATTTCTGCAGAGTGGATTGAGCCGCTAAACAAGTTATAACAATCTATTGTCAAAGAAACTAGAGGAATCGTTGCAATTTTTTGATCTTTATTTTATAAAAAACATCGTCGAACGAAACGTTTCCCTACTCGTTTTTTCCCTTTTCGTACCTTTGCTTTCTTTCACCATATTCCTATATGTGGACCCAGAATGAAATTTAATAATATTTTGCAACAATATCTGTGTCGCACAGCAGAATGTACTTGGAACTGACTTTAATTGTACTGTTGCATTAGTTTAAATCTCTTATTTTTATAATGAAATTATTAAAACAGATGAATCAATTTGATATCAAATGCTTCCATTTAAATTAATTACTTAGCAATACGTTACCTTCACTTATCTCCTTAGGGTATGCGCCGTCCATTTTCTGTCCATTGTACCTCCAGTATTTGGAACCTTTGAAGAAGTAGGTTTTGCCATTTTTATAGGTGAAGGCGGCATCGATGTTGCCTGGTAAGCCGGGCCAAGCGCGTGATATTTGTCGTGGGTATCCAGCCGCTACTCCGTTCTCAGTCAATCGCCAGTAGTTCTCCCCTAAAACACAATGTTATTGCGATTAAAATAATCTGATGCAACCCAATAACAGACATACACTAGATGTCATATGACACTTAACAATTATTAACAACAGAACATATTGTAATTGTTTTAGCAGATGTTACAGTTTAAATGCGTGCCGTTTGCTTGACTCGTACTTTGACTTGTATAAATAAAGGACGACAGTACAAGTACTGCATATTATTTTAGGCTTTACATCTTGTTCTTGTATTTCTGCATATTTCTCATTACCTTTGAAAATAAATGTTCCTCCGTCGGCAGAGTTGAATATAGTGTCGATATTGGGATCGGAGCACAGGCCCGGGTCTTCGGAAGATGGCTGCTGTGTGGTGACGCGAGGAACTGTGGGACTTGGAGCCACAGCACCACCGATGTCTAGCTGAGTCTTGTGGCCATACAACGCCTGAAATTGTAATATTAACCTAAAGTTAAGTATCTAAGCCTAGAAACCTAAGTGCTTTATAGGGATAGTTTTGGAACTAGGGGAATTAAATATTATATTTGACTATACTTGATAACCATAGTAAAATTATGATGAAACTGGATTGGCTCCTTCTCATGTCCAAGTTACGTCAATTGGTGCTGGGGCCGATGCTTCTTTGCAGAAGACAGCAAACGTCGCAAATATGTCGGTCTCAGTAAGTATTACATTTTTGTGCCGCTTGGTGTCGAGACACTTGGCCCGTGGGGCCTAGAGGCGCGGAGAATGTACAAAGTACTATCTTCTAGATCAATATACCCAAGCGTTGGCAGCTGTTTCGGTCAACGGATCAGGATCTTGGTGCACTTCCTCGTAATGATAGTTTTATTTTTATGTAATTATTATAAATATAGTTATAAGATTTGTTTTGTTTGATTAAATTATTTTATTATGATGAAAGTGGTGAGATATTATGTACTATATATATTTATAAAGCCTCCACTCACGGGGTATACAACAGTGATATCATCACACTCTCCCTGATCTGTGATTGGTTCGAAACTAGTCGGTACCGGTTGTATGTATGTATGTGCTTATTAAAAAAATTGCGTGCATTTTTATTACCTGGATTCCCTGTACGTCATCTTGGTCAAGTTGGAAAGCAGGATTGTAACCTCGGTAGAACGGGGCCATCAGAGCGGACCTCACATCACTATGGGACAGTCCTAGCGAATGACCAAACTCATGAGCAGCCACCTGCAATGTAGTTATATAGTTAGTTACAAGTGGGAGACACCTTTGCACAGGATGCCGGCTAGATTATGGGTACTACAACGGCGCCTATTTCTGCCGTGAAGCAGTAATGTATAAGCATTATTGTGTTTCGGTATGAAAGGCGCTGTAGCTAGTGAAATTACTGGGCAAATGAGACTTAACATCTTATGTCTCAAGGTGACGAGCGCAGTTGTAATGCTAGTGTAATGTATATCAATTACCACCAGCTGAACGACCTGTTCGTCTCGCCCCTTATTATCATTAAAAAAAATATACTAAATGACCCGAGCGAGATTGTTCTGTATGTAATAGATAAATAAAATACTGTTTTTAATGAATTTGTCAATAATATTTCATTACATTAAGAATTATTTCGTAAAATATGCTTCCTGTTGTTATAATGAAATTGTTGCACAGCAAAACTGTCGAACCGTGCGTCAATAAATTCTCTCATAGAAAATATCTCCATAAAAAACAATGAAAATAAAAATAGCTATGGGTCCCAAAATGAAATAAAAACTGTCCTATATCTCAAGCTGGACTAAACTGCACTCCATGAAGTAATCCCCATTAAAATCCGTTCATTAGTTAAGGAGTTGACTGGAAACAATCATCAGGAGACATGGATTTATATATATATTAAGTTCGTTACAGTAGTAGTAGGTACCTATAGCACTTTACAGTATCACTGTTACCGGGGAGGAGCCTTTCTTATCTCAAGAAACCGGCTAGATGGGAGACACAGTCGCATCTTTGCCTGTTATTTATATTTAGATTTGAAGAACACTGTAGCTACTAAAAATCCTACATTAATAAGCTATAAAGTGAAATTAATTTTTTTTTTAAATATAGTATTTAAAAATTACTGAACATCAAAAACTACCACACATTCTAAATAGTTTGCCTCAGAACTGAGACCTAATTTTGAAACATTTGTATTGTCCAACTTTACTTTTAAATTATCCAACTATCGACACTACGAGTATTTACTATTTAAAAATATACACCTTATTATAAACATTGAGTCTATTACTAGCGTCGCGCAGGCGGCATCTATCCATTCTCAAAAGGATTTTCCTTCGCTTTTCTTCAGCAAATGCCAGTAACATTATACGTGCCGTAATAATCTGCGTATTTAATTCTCCCAGAAAAACATAATCAAACACTACAAAAGTCTCAAGTTGAATAATCTTTTAAATATCACTAAATTTATAACTTCGGGGCTACTAGGACAACATCAACTCTAGGTGATGATCGTTATCGCAGGACTTTTAATAATTCTAGGTTTACAAAAATCCCGTGCGAATACGATTTGTTTTGGGCGAGACGTATTAATGTCTACCAGGTGAAAATCTTGGTCCTCTTATCAATAAAATCAATGTAACACCACAGGAGTGTCCACCGTCTATTATCTCATATCATCATCTTCTGAAGGACTCTACTTTTTCAGAGCAGTCAATATAATTATATGAAAAAATATAATTGCGATTCTAATGTTCTAATTCTAAGCCTTATATAAAGTTTAGAGAACTACGTAACTGAAGACTAATGGATTAGTTTTCTAATTGATTCCTTATTGGCTGACTTACTTGAAACAGATTGGTTCCCCGCTGAGAATTAACTGACCACATTTCAGCATCATCGAAGTGAGCATCGCCTCCATAAACCTTTAATCAACCAAAGATAATTAAATAATTCTAAATTTCCAATTCTGTGACAAAAAAATTTAACACAAAAATCATCATCTATGTTTTACACGATACAGAGGTCATAATACTAAAAAATAAATCAAATAATTTATATGTCAAATTGCAAATGAAACTTATTAAATAATAAACTGATATTTAAATATTTTGAGTTAGTTTGAGTAATGAGTAAAAGAAAGTCGCGCCCGCGTAAAAGAACGATGCATTTGCAAATATTTAATTTTCGAACTAACATATAGCTTCTGAAAGTACGCCATATTTAACAAATGTACTGTTTTTTTTTTTTTTATTAAGAACTAGAGTAAAATAAGGGCAATAGTGGAAACCTAGAGCAAATTAATTAAGACTATAAGTGTACCTACATATACTGAATAGAGAAGATTATTTAAAAAAAAATTGACATTTGTTCTTTGTTTTACTTTTACTTACATAATTTATTAAAAGGACTAATTGTTTATTAACCAGTAGACTAACCACCACACAAAGGTGGGACCTTTGCTTTAATTCGTTTATTTAGCAAACTAAATTAAATTTGATATTTTAAATAAAGTCTACCTAAATAAAAAAAATCTGTTATTAATCTTTACATTTTGCGTTGTGTTTATTAGGTTAAAGTCATCTAAATTGAGCAAAACTGGATCAAGACGGAATAGGCATGGTTTCGTTAATGATTCTGTTGTATATATAGATAAAAAGGTGTTGAAATATAAATCGGAACAAGCTATTTTGAAGTCAAATTATATAAATTATTATAATAACCATTGAATTTCATGTGAACGAATTTGAATAATATTTCCACAATCAACTTTCTCTTTTGTGACAACGCGTCATATCCGCTGTGTTTAAAATTTGAATGAACAGCCATTAGGTGCCGTCTTCACGCATGTTGCTATGTTTGCTTTATGCTGCCATGGAAATGAATAATTTATTCGATATATAAACCAGACAAATAATCGTTTGTACGACAATTTCATAAGTTGGCTTCTTGGCAAGACTTTAATATCTTTGTTGGATATTTTAATGTAGTCTGTGTCTCGAATATGATGTCGATTCATTGTATATATAATAATGTATACATGTTTATGTATGTTGTATACAATCTAATATTTGTAACAATCTCTCTCTGATTGTTTAACGGCCGTTTTCAGTAACGTATCTCTAGTTACGGATATATTGCTGTCACCGTTTAATGACAAGAACTTATATATCCATAGTTATGTCCATTACAGTTACATAGTCCAATGCTTTATGTCGATAGGCTATTGAAATATATATAAGCGTAAAAGGATAGATTTGTCTACCTCTAGTAAATTAAACTAGGGATAGTAAGTCTTTCATTAGAGTGATCAGTGATTCTTAATAATTTATAGAAAACTCGGATGGGTTATAGATCTATATCAATTTGAAAGCTGTTATTTCTACAATAAATATTTAAATCATAATTCATATGTGACGTGAAGAACTAACTGCAGCTCTACTGACATTATTAACTTTGACGTCATACTAAATTAGTCATTATTACTTTGAGTATAAAAGGTCACTAACTAATATCAGCTCAGAATTAGCAAAGATGTAGGTGAAAAAAAAGATCAATACATTCAGACAAAACAGTGCAGACGAATTAAGAGCTTATCATTTTTAATTCAGCTAAGAATCCTAAAAGAAAACGAACCACCAAATCAATAATATTAAACATGGTTCTAAGTGACATAATTCCGTGGCGGTATTTCACGTCTCCCCTACAGGTTGCTAAGTAATTACTCACCGGGAAATAAGCATGCGCCAGGGTACCGCCGGGGCCGTCGAAAGGATCTCCGTCACCGTGTTCACCCTTTTCAAACCTAAAAAAAGAACGTATAATCTTATTATATAAGATTCTCGTATCCCGGTGTTTATTACCAAACTCCTTCGAAACGGCTAAACCATTTTGTTTGAAAATTTGTGTGTATATCGGGTAGGTCTGAGAATTGGCCAACATCTATTTTTCATAACACCAAATGATAAGATGATGATTCAATTTTAAATTTTTTATTTATTTTTTTTTATTATGATTCAGCATTAAGAATACACACAACTTCAAATTTTCACCCGTCTAAGATCAACAACTATTTTTGTATTTTAATATAATTCTATTCCATCCACAGATACGCAATAGAGATACAAGATGGCAATCGAAAATTATGATTATTGTAGTACGATAGTATGTACGATATATTTGGTAGGTCTGTTGTCATCTATTTTTTGTTCCCCAAAAATTTTAATTATTTAATTTTTTTATTTCTTTAAATTTTGGCAATACAACGTTTGCTGACCAGCTAGTATATTATAATATTGTCGTATTGAGTCAGTATGTGGACGATACTTTTGATTGGTGGTTTAAGAAGTGTATTTTGGTTTAAGTAGCGATTTTAGTGCCCTGAATTGCCTAATGCATGTTTCCTTTCATTCTGTTTGCGTATAATAAGATTTAAAAAAATGAATTATGACGTATTATTTAAATTGATTTACGTATAAATTGCAATATGAAGTTCACTAAGGATATTTGATAAATTAATTTGAATGTCTCTAATTAAAATTTTGGAACAAACTTTCTTTCAAACTTTCGTTCATAAATACAATGACTGGCATCAAGTTACAACTCTTAACGATAACAGGTGACGAGGCAAGCTAGGTCTCCTATGGTAGATGCAATTATAATGCAGTACCGCTCAGGATTCTTAAAACATCTTGAACGATTCTATTAAACGTTTAGCTGCCCGCCGATTGCACTCGTCACCTTGAGACATGAGGCCTTGTCTTTCATGTCTCCATCCAGCTTTCTCTTATCTTCGTTCATTTTATGTGAAACCACCCTTCGATTAAGTGTAATTTAATTAACTACGGCGTCTTGTTTAAAACTAATAATAGAATATGGAATATAATAGAGTAAATAAATAATATAGGTTAGTCCACTTAACAAATTGTTTGCATATTAATCAACCTTAATTGTAAACTTAATCCAATTGAAGCAATAAGAATTCTCCTTGATATATATTTTCTGGGTGCTGATAAACCCGGCAAAAGTCTTATCGATACTTTTTTATGCAAAGCCCACGTTCCAAATTCAATTATTTGGCCAGTTCTGTACCAAATTGAAACTAGCAAAAAATTGGATTGCGCAGCCTTACAGCCTTACGTTAAATGATATTAAATACAAAATTAGTTGTAACATGAAATAATAACACTGGTCAATGCCAACAATCTGTGTTCCGGGAGACTGGTCGCCATTGTGACGACTGAATGCTGCCATTATATGACATCACAGTAACGGATTTCAAAATCACTTTTTAGAATTCACTTTTATGTTATAATTGGGGCCTTTGTAGTGACATTTGTAACGAAAACTCAATGCAATCCATATATTTGGAGAAAATTGATTTGAGTGTAGTACAGGTCCTAGCACACAAGGTTCTAGAGTCCAGGCTCCTTACTAGAAGGACAAACATCAGAATACAAATAACCATCATAAGATCAACATTAATGAATAGTTGTGACACACGGAGCCAGGACACTTACGCAAAAGGAGTAGACCAAACTACTCGTAGCAGAGCGAAAGATCCTACGTAAGATCCTGGAACCCTGCTGCGGCTGAAAATGGGGCATGGAGAGTCCACAAGAATGCCGAAATAAAGAAGCAGTCAATATTTACACCACAATAACGGGCCATATGATATGATGCTTTGAAATTACCTAAACTAAACGAGACGTGCGGTCGATGATGAATTTTTTTCCAGCATATGCCGCGAAACTAAGTCCGACCGATAACTTGCTTATATCAGATCCCCATTGAAGCTTATCTTACGTCATACCCAGAAAGACTTCCACAAAACTGGGGTTCCACTCAAATGGCATTTGGTAGTCTCAAATTGATTCTTCTAAAGTAGATAAACTTTGCCTTTCATGCAATATCATTTAGAAAAATATTTTTGATAGTTACGACGATGACCGAGTGCGCGATACTATGGTGCGGTCCGGTGGCGGGCAAACTTCTTAACAATTTTCATTTGTATATAAGATTTAGGTAGGCAATCCGAATTCCGTCGCAAGTATTTTATGAGTTAAATAATTAAATGTAATGAACTAGGCTTACCTGACTTCAATGTGGACCTGTCCGGACCGTTTCTGGGTAAAGGTAAGGTCGGTGTAGTCCGACCAGACGGAGAAGGCTTTGGCAAGCTCGGCGTCGACTGCATCGCGGTTCAGCCTTGATGGATACTTCGAGATCTTGTATGTGAGGTTCTTCACCCGCCACCTTGAACCTGTTTCATTTTAAATTTGATAAACTTAATATTTTCTAGTAGTTTCACGTTTCACTCTTGGAAACATTACTAATTCGCTCAGAAGTTGTCACGCGCATTCATTCACCATTTGTGAGATACATTCCCAATTCGCTCCTCTGTGACCCTATTTCTTACACAAATAAAATTTCGACGGACTCGAACCCGTGACCTTTCGCGTTCTGTTCGAGCGCTCTTCCAACTGAGCCAAACGTCCGAGTGACGTATCGTTGATAAATCTTGTATGTCTTGTTCAACGCTCAGGTTGTGGCTTCATCTACAGGATATACTTTACAGTTGATAACCTGTTCAACCCCAATATTTGCATATTAGGAAGTTGACTTGAGATGTATCTCTTTTAAATTTAAACAATATGATATTTTTTAAAGTGACAACCCTCGCTTCTGGGATTAATTACACAATTCTATTTCTTGTTACGGCGATTTATTTGGCAGCTATTATTATCAGGGCGATAAAAGATGTTAAGCAAAAGGTATATCACCGTACCGTATCGTATAAGATGATCACTGATTCTTTAGAACACTCTTCTACAAGATCAAAATTTCGCCACAGGCTTATTAATTATCGTAATCGCCTTGGGTTTTTGTGGGTATGCTTCCCAACACGACGCAAAGGTTGAATTTTCATATGAAACATTAAAAATAATTCAATAAACTGAATGATTCAATAGTTAGCCTTGAAAGTCCCTTCCCAACAAGCTGTTGTATAAACAGACGATTACATAGATAATAATAACCTAACTTACACAATAAAACTTAGTTACAATTACAATAAGACAAGCGTGAAGAATTGCCTCACTTGATAGTAAGTGATCACCTCCAACTCTCCCAAATCCATCTATGTCTGATATATACTTCATAATAAATACCTTGTAATGCGTATCTCTTCGCACGGCTCTCTCCAAACCCAACTTTATCCTTGACACCACACCTTGGCAGTGACATCAACTTTACTGTATCCTCGTCAAGTTCACCTGAAAATAAACACGTTAATTAAGTGTTAATATTTTTTTTATTATATGGATTCGTAGGAAAACCAAAGTCATCGAAATAGCCCAAATGATTGCGAAACTGAAGTGGCAGTGGGCAGGGCACATAGGCGAATTCCTCGAATGGCGCACCTGAAGACGCAGTATTGGTAGGTCTCCCACAAGATGGACCGACGATCTGGTCAAGATCACCGGAATACGTTGGATGAGGGCAGCGCAGGACCGATCGTCGTATAAATCTTTGGGGGAGGCCTTTGTCCAGCGGTGGACGTCTTCCGGCTGATGATTATGATGATACTTTTTTTTTTGAATATTTTAATGGAACTGCATCATTATATTTATCACATTAAAATAACTTAGTTAAAATCATTGCAAAATATTCATTGGCTTATATTTGCCTCGATTACTGATAACATACGATATCTGTATGAATTAAATTGAATATTTCGATTGATTTAACATAGACAACAGTACTAAGAAGCATTTATATTCTAAGAATATCTGTTAGTTGTATTCTGCTTCGATAACTTTCTAGTAATTTACAGTATTTTACGTTACAATATACAAGCACTTACTCCTATTGGGTATATAAAGAGGAAGTAATTAAACAAACTCACAAAAACCACATGAGGAAAAGTTTGTCATGCAGGAAGTACGTCACTAAAGTATCACTAATAGTAATTAGATAATAGCGAAATAATGGCAGCATTGAATTTTAACACAGCGATTGTATTTTGTTTAGCGGATTTTCTCTTTAATTTAACGAAAGTTTAAATGAAATATGAACATAGGTTAAGCTATGTGATGTAAATATTTTTATGTTGAATATGTAACAGAGAGAGGAGAAGGCATACTTAATGCTAGGCGGAAATATCTGAGTGACAAAACTATCTAAAGTGTAGCGGACCACGATTACACTCCGTGTGCTCATCAATCTGTGACTTAAATATATACATTGTACTGGCACATATGACTGAAAGTATGTATAATTCCTAAATAATTTGGAACGTTACAAACTTGAGTTATTTAAAATTCTGCTTTAGTAAGAAGACTATAACGAAAACCTTTTAAGTTAAAGTAGAACTACTTATTAGGCTAAGTTAAGGCTAGATTGGAATGCAAGTGGATCAACATTATAATTACTTTATTATTATGTGGAAAAAAAAAATTAAACTAAACTACTAAACGCCAGAAGAATTATTTTAGAATAGCGTAATATAATAGGTATTTTAATTCAAGATAACTTTATTTATTATATGGGTAGCCTATGAGTCATTTGAGTGAACGGAATTGGCCTCCAACGCGAGAGGAATCGCAGGAGCGTTTTCAACCGTTTTGAGTGGTACTTTGTTGAAGGTACGCTGTGTCGCATAAACCTGGAAACACCGTACCGCATTCTCCAATTTGGTTGAACGTGAATTAAAGTTACTTTAACACATTTATATTTAAGTGTGTGGCGTACATCATACATACTTTGTGCCGTTGGTTGTCGAGATACTTGGCCTGTGGGGCCCAGAGGTGCGGAAAATGTACAAAGTACTATCTTCGCGCCTCAACAAGGCTACAGGAAGCCCAAGCGCTGGCAGCTATTTCGGTCAACGGATCAGACTAGCTTTCCAACGCGGAAACGCTGACAATGCGCTTTTGAATCAAAACTTAATGATTGAGTATAAGAAATTGAAGGTAGGATAATGTTGTTAATGACTATTAAAGAATGTCAAAACTGTCAGAAAAAACAACATTGCGCGTAACCGAAAATCGTGACGACATTGCTACACGATTTCACTCATACGTCGATAAAGAAGTTTCACTTCAAAAATCGAAGAATAGCCTATTCACATAGCTCGAAGTTATAGGAATACAAGCTGAGTGTTCAAATAAAACAAAAGATTTATGTGAGCGCCTCTGAATTATTTATTATGAATCTATTTGTTGTTCGTTATTTGGTTACATAACGAGTGACAACAATCAACTAGTTTTGATGTCAAGGCACGTACATATCGTGGATCCAAGTTCAAACCACGTAATGCTATGGTATTCAAGCTGTTGTCTGTCAGCTTGCGTGATGCTGGTAATTGGACGGTCAATGGCAATATATTACATGACTCATGCTCCATGACATATTCAAACTACAATTTAAACGCTGTTTTAACTACAGTTGAATCGTAGTAGTTAAAACTACAAGGGATATGATGGATGCGATTGTGATTTATGAGTCATACTGTGCCAACTCTTTTAACGGCCAACTTCTCTAAGCTTATAAACCTTTCTGTTCCAGGAAACTCTATGATCGCGCAGTATGCCTCAGATCGGCGTGCGCTCCCGCATCGTTCTGTCAACGCGTATCATTTAACCTGTCTTAATAGATTACTTATAAGTAGGATGATTTGAGTGAATGTATCTGAAACCTATTAAAACAAGCTATAAGAGCATGCGAAATAAACAGAATAAGGATCAGAACTTGGTGAGTGTATAGTGTGCCAAACGGCACTCTCGGTTTTGGTGTTTCTGAGAAATCTAGTGCCCTGCTTAACCTTAAAGGTACCTATGTCGTATCGGTTCGGAAAACTGCAGCCGGTAACTGATTCCAAAAGGTAGCTGTGCAAAAAATTTCTCGCAAAACGAGCTGTTATAGACGTCAACATGACACGCGTGGAATTTGGTTTTTTAACCGTCCAGTCCAATGTCCCTCGGTGGAATTCAGCTGCTGGTATTAACCCGAACAAGGCTGAACCAACATCTTTACGCAACGCCAAAGAATCAAGCCAATAAATACAGATTTCAATCATATCTAGGGGCGTGAATACCATATAGGCAATTAGGCAGTGCTTACCTCGTTAAAAACCTACATAAATATAGCGTTAAAGTTGATTTAGTTTTATTTGGTTCCGTTATACTATTACCACTTTTTAATTGAATACCCACTCATAAAATTTTTCCTTATGCCAGATAGACACCTACAGTAGGCAGTCTACAGACTATAATATATTCGATATACAAATTCAATATTTGGGACTAGTTAGATCTACAGTGCCTACCTTGCTAGAAAATCAATCACATCACATATACGAGAGTTAGATTAAACCTTTGCGGTGCCGAAAAAAATCATTCTTATATTTTTCCGAAATGCGTGTGAATTGCAGAATGATCTCGTATTAATGATGGTTTATTGGTATGTCACATTGTGTGTAATTTTACGAACGTATCCTACTATCATTGACAAATAAAATTATTGTCTATTATGATATAAGTAAGCTAAGTTGCTCATAACTCGAGTCGTCGGCGTAACTCAGCCGAGTGTCTCGTGAGCAAGTTGTTCACGAGTTTCATACGCACTTTTTTAACACACTTGCGAGGAAAAAACAAACATACATTTTTAAACTATCTTCAGCAGCAAAGTTTTTTTTTTTTTTATGATAATAAGGGACCAGACGAGCAGGACGTTCAGCTGATGGTAATTGATACGCCCTGCCCATTACAATGCAGTGCCGCTCAGGATTCTTGAAAAACTCAAAAATTCTGAGCGGCACCACAATTGCGCTCGTCACCTTGAGACATAAGATGTTAAGTCTCATTTGCCAAGTAATTTCACTAGCTACGGCGCCCTTCAGACCGAAACACAGTAATGCTTACACATTACTGCTTCACGGCAGAAATAGGTGCCGTTGTGGTACCCATAATCTAGCCGGCAGCAAAGGAGCCTCCCACTGGTGAGTGCTTTTGTCTAGATTTTGCAGGTATTATATATAGGCTTTCGTTTGCATTTTGTATTGCATTATTTAGTATTTCTGGCGGGTTTAAATCTATGAATTGTTCATCTTCTATAAGTACTAAAACTTGATAGTTTTACAAAGAACACACAGCAATAAATGTGAAACAAACAAAATATGGGGAATGGCGCGCATGTTTTTTTTGCACGCGCCAAATATAAGGGATTAATTGCTTAAAGCCATACAGTTTACTTCAAAATTATAATTTTAGTAATAAAATGCATATATTTTACAACAAATTATTGTGAATTAAAATAATTTATTAATATTAAATGATTTTTCGTCTTAATTAGGGACACATTTATTTATTCCAAAAATCTAAATAGATTTTCAGCGGCATGAAACCTCTTTGTACCTACAATAATACTGTATTACCCGGTTAAATTTAAAATGCTCTGTTTACTCTCATATAAATTCCAGTTAGGTATTTATTATTTTATGCACTAGTATCTATTATAATGCACCGGGTTATCGTTCGGTTTATGGTGTTGAAAAGAAACTATTTCAACATACAATTTTAATAACATAGCATCGTAATTGTCACTGTTTATCTTGAATAATATATACCATGTGGATTAAAATATTTGCTTAAAAAACTGAATTGTTGTACAGTGAATAATTCAGTAAGTAACCTCACAAGGCCAGCTTAAACTGTTATGGGTTTCTATGTATTACAATAATTACGTCAAGTGAGCTATTTAACACACATACGGAGTACAATCACGAATACATTGGTTAGACGAAGACCAACTAACTAAACTGTTATTCGCGTATATTCTTTTTTTTTACGTAAGAGAAGGCAAACGGGCGAGAGGCTCACCCATGGACATCCGCAACTAAAGGTGTCAAGAGATGCGTTGTCGGCCTTTGAGGTGGGCTATATGCTCTTTTCTAGAAGGTTCCTAAGAATATGGATGTTTGTTTCCGAGTCATAGATGTTTAAATGTATTTATGTATGTGTATATGTATGTTTATTTGAATTTATGTATGTTTAAGTAAGTATATTGTATTAAATATATCATTGTCTTGTAACCCATAACACAGGCTATATATGCTTAACTTAGGGCAAGATAATAGAAAATAAAAATAAGAATAAAAAAAGTGTGTCAATATTATTATTATTATATCAGTTCAGGTAAACAGCAGCCGGTAATTGATTCGACAAAGTGGATGTGCGAGGCAAGAAATTTCTTGAAAAACGCGTGGTTGTCGAATACCAGACGTCAATGTAATGCGGGTAGTATTTTGCATTTTGACGTAAAGTTCTGTGGTGGAATGAACTGACCAGCTCTGAGAGAATATTCTTATGACAAAACCTCAGTCCTAAATACAGTCTTAGAATGAATTTGATCTTGACAGTTTTGAAGAGAAGCTTTTATACGGACGCTCGAGCCGCGCGGTCGCGCTATCGTGCGAAGCGTCAGATTCTCGCGTTACATTAGAGCGTCAGATTTAGTACGGTTACACGATATGTATAGGTTTACAAAGTGATAGCTGCCGCGCACCTCAGTGTTCGTGGCCATGTGTCTCTCTTCCACTCATATCCGTCTACATGGCTGGAGTGACTTTTCATCTCTTTCTCTACTCTATGAATCCACACCAGTTTTTTGTCATGTACAATATGCTCACAATGAAAACAATAGCCGGGCAAACGGAAGGCATAAAGGCATTTATCTTCTCAAAATTAAAAAATTCTTTTTATGTCAATTAAAACGGCGCTCTAAGAGAAGAAGCAGTGCAAGAAACTCTACCACTAGTCTTTTTTGCACTCTTTTAATAATAACTTTAATTAACATTCATAAATTTGTATTAATTGAGATTTAAACAAAACATGTGCCACTGACATCTGTAACATCGTCACCTGAAAGTGTTTCTTGAAAATTAAGATCTTTTAGTGTTTAGTAATAGAAAAGAATGTTACCTGTAGAATTGAGTCCAGCGAAGCTTTGAAACTCCGAAATAGCTCGTCGCCACGAGCTCTCATCCATGATGTGTCCGCTGGAAGGGTTCCGGACTGAAGGGCTGAGGTAGCCGTACTGAGCTAGATACATCTGGAATTTTCCATCGTAATCAGACTGCCGTATCCATAGCGGATATGGACCTTTGTTAACATGAAAAGCATGAAAAGCAGTGAAAATTAAATAAGAAGTTTGATTAGTAAAAGAGTAGAGAAGGAGAAAGTATGAAATATGAGGAGTCATATGTATATCAGTTGTGTCCCGCAGTTTTATTGGCGAAAAATA